>NW_006922881.1:25300-26187 GCF_000298275.1 Orycteropus afer afer | reverse complement strand
AGGCCAAACCCACCAATGAACATGCAGTGGAAGCTGCCCCAGGTAATGAAGATGGAGATGAGGGGGCCCCAGCCAACAAAGATGCTGCTGAGGAGCCACCAGCCAATGAAGATGCTGCTGGAGAGTCATCAGCCAATGACGATGCTGCTGAGGCATCACTGGCCAATGAAGTTGCTGACCAGGCCGGCCCCACCAATGAACATGCAGTGGAAGCTGCCCCAGGTAAGGAAGATGGAGATGAGGGGGACCCAGCCAATGAAAATGCTGCTGAAGAGTCACCAGCCAATGACGATGCTGCTGAGGCATCACTGGCCAATGAAGATGCTAACCCGGTCAACCCAGCCAATGAACATGTAGTAGAAGCTGCCCCAGGTAAGGAAGATGGAGATGAGGGGGGCCCAGCCAACAAAGATGCTGCTGAGGGGTCATCAGCCAATGAAGATGCTGCTGAGGAGTCACTGGCCAATGAAGATGTCGACCAGGTCGAGGCAGCCAATGAAGATGCCACTGAAGCTGCCTCAGGCAATGAAGGTGCTGCTGAGGGGTCAGGGGCCAATGAAGATGCTCCAGAAACTGCTTCAGACAATGAAGATACTGCCAGGGATGCCTCAGGAAGTGAAGATGCTGCCTTAGCCACTCTGGCCAATGACTATGTAGCCCAGACCGCTCCAGCCAATGAAGATCCTGCCAAAGGTGCCCCAGCCGATGAAGAGGCCAGTGAGGCTGTTCCCAACACTGGAGATGCCAATGATGCTGCTGCAAAAAAAGAAAGTGTTCCCGCCCCAGCCCAAGGGGTCAGTGCTCCTGGGCCAGGCCCGGGAGGCCCAGGCTGTGGTGGGCCCGAAGGCCTCGCCCAGGCAGGAGGCCCGGAGGCCGAGGAGGCTGCG
>NW_006922881.1:14906-20475 GCF_000298275.1 Orycteropus afer afer | reverse complement strand
CCTGCCTGAAGTCCCTGTCTCGTGGGGCCCATCTTCCTCCATACTCATGCCCTCCTTGTGAGACCTGGAGTGGGGCCTATCTCCTGGGCTTGCTGTCCTCATCCATGGCTGTCCTTCCCTGAGCCCTCCTGTGGCCGGCATGCCGGCAGCCCTGCTCCTGGCCCCAGCTGTCCGTCTGGGCTCCAATTTGTGGTTCCCATTTTCTGAACAGAAAGCCATGGTCCCAGCACCTTGCTGTGAGCCTGACCCTCATCACAAAGGGGACAGAGCTGCCCCGACCCCCACAAAATGGCATTCCTGTGCTGGCCCTGGAAGAAGCAAACGGACTTTCGCTAGAGCCAAAAGCCACCCACACCACCACCAAGCCCCCCTCAGGGCTTGCTGCCCGTTCCAGGACACAGCATTCTGCTGCTTCTGGGGCCCCGGCACCCCTCCGGTCTCCGCGCAGGCGGATGGCCACGCTCTGTACCCGGCAGGCTGTGCCTCCCACCCCCGCTCCTTGCTGCTGGGCCCACAGGGGCCCGCAGAGCCTTGACCTGCAGCTCTGCCCCCCTCCCCCGCCAAGATGCGAAAGAAGGCGGAGCCTGGGAGACCAGTCCGGTTGCTCCGGCAATCTGCCCTCTTGCCCTCCAGCGTCCTCGTCGGCTCCGAGAGAGATGACCGCCTGCTTGCCTGCAAGCTCCCGGGCTCAGGAGATGCCACGTCCGCGGCAGGTGCCCAGCCCTGCTTGGCTCTCCCTTAGCCAGCACGTGCTGGGCCACCGTGCCGCCAGCTGGGGCAGGTCCTACCGACCACGGGTAGGAAGAGGGCGGTGGAGCACTGATACCCACCTGGAACGGGGCCCTCGGCTTACAGGATGGTATGGACCGTGTGCCAAGTGGGCAGTGCTGGGCGCTGGTCCCCACCGGCGCCATCCTGGGGCTTCCTGGGCTCTCAGGCTGGGCCCAGGCACCCTTCCCTCAAGGCCTGCTGTGCAGGACTGAGCTGCGCTCAGCCGCTAGAGGCAGCGCCCGGTGCCAGGCTCAGAGGAGGCATGGGGGGGGATGGCAGCTGGAGGGGAGGGTGTCAGGGTCATGAAGACCCCCACGGCCCCACCCCGGGTGAGGGCAACAGATCCCTGGTAGCTGGATGGGGGTGTGGGGACTGAAGGGGCTTGAAGTTTGAAGGGCTATGGCTAGGAGGGGACCAGGGAGGGTGGGGCAGGGAGACTGTGAAGGGCCGAGAGCTGAGCTTGGGAAGTGGAAGCCTGGGGCTATGTCACCCCAGAGGCTGCATGATTCCTCTGCCGGGGCCTTGTGGAGAGGCCTGGAGAAAGCTGGACATGCAGCAGGACCTTGGGTGCCCCAGGCAAGCTGTGGTCTCTTGAGGCCCCAGTCCCCCCTTCCCCCGCCTCCACCCTCTACCCACTGGGCCCACACAGGTAGCCAGGGCCCCTGGGCTGCACTGGCTGTTCTGAGGAAGATGCCCCCTTGGCCCTGTGCCAAGCAAGCCCCTGCTGTGTGCGGCCCTCAACCTTGTCACCCCCAGGACAGGCTGGGCAGCAGCAGGGGCTGGGGCTCAGCAACATGGCTCAGAGCTGGGGCCACATGTCTATCCCCAAGGTTTCCTGAGGGACCAAGGACCTTAGTGAGGAGTGACCTGACTTCACGTGCTCCCATCTGCTCCAGGGGTGGGTCTTTCCTTTGTGGTTATGCTCGGAGTATTCAGCGCTATCGCCAGCATCCTCCCAGCTCAGAGGGCAGGTTCCTGCCATGACCTGGGCCGCACTCCCCTGTCAGACCATCATCACCCATGGAGGGCCCAAACACCTCCTCAAGCCTGGGGCCTAGGACTGGCAAGACTGTCAGGCAGTGGGGTGAGGCCTTTGCAAGGCCCACAGAGAAGCAAGCTGGGCCCTGCCAGTGCTCCCAGGCAGCCCCGGCCTCCTCTTGAAGGGTCTCCTGCTCCCTCCCATGGGCCTAGGTCTCTCCTGTCCTTGCCTGTGTCTTCTCCACCTCCTCGAGCCCGCCACTCCCTCCAGGACCCTCGTTTTGCACACAGTTGCCCATGTCCTTCTCCCCCTTCCTGTGTCTCTGGCTTGGTGCAGCCATCAATTGGGAAACTTGTAGGGAGTGGTCACTGGGCCAGGGGAGGGACGCCAGGGGCAAAAGGAAGAATGTTGACAGTAATCCCCAGAAAAAAGACAACCCCCAAAAGCTCAACAAATGTGTAAAAGCAATGACAAGGGCATTACAATGGTCCCCTAGAAGATAGCCGTGTCACACCGGAGAGGACCCTAATGGAGAGACAGAGCACCACCACCCAAAACATGCAGAGATTAAAAAAAAACCCAACTCACTGCTGTCGAGTCGCACCCGACTCCTGGCGACCCCTCCTTGGGTTTCCGAGGTGGTATCACTACGGAAGTAGATTGCCCAACCTTCCTTCCCAGGAGTGGCTGGTGGGTTTGAACCGCCAGCCTTCTGGTTAGCAGTCAAGTGCCTTAGGCACTACGCCACCAGGGCTCCTAAGTGACAGGCGCAGAGCCAGCTTTATCAGGACTTATATTAATTGTAAATGGATTAAAGATGCTCTACATCATTAGTAATTAAGGAAATGGAAACCAAAATCTCATAAGGAGAGACCCATCACATCAAGTAGAGAACCCAAATACCAAGTGTTGGTGAGCATGTGGAGAAACTGGGATCCTACTGCATCGTTGTTGTTGCTGATAAATGCTGTGGAGTCCGTCCCAACTCAGAGCTACCCCCTGCATAAGCTAATGAAGCCCCGCCCAGCCGTGCCCCACCCTCACAGCCTTGCTACCTCTGAGCCCACTGTCGCAGCTCCTGTGTCAGTCCTTCTCGTTGAGACTCAAGCCCTTCTTCTCTGGCCCTCTGCCAAGCATGATGTCCTTCCCCAGGGACTCACCCCTCTTAATAGCCTGGGCAAAGTGCACGACACAGAGGCTTGTCATCCTCGCTTCCAAGGAGCATCCTGCCTGTACTTGCAGAGATCTGTCTGTTCTTCCAGCAGTCCAGCAGCCATTCAATGGCCTTCACCAACACCATCAGTCAAAGGTTTCAGCTCTCTGCTCTTCCTTATTATGGTCCTATTGTGTTACTAGGAGCTCTGGTAGCGCAGTGCCTAAGGCACTTGACTGCTAACCAGAAGGCTGGCGGTCAAACCCACCAGCCACTCTTCGGAAGGAAGGTTGGGCAATCTACTTCCGTAGTGATACTGCCTCAGAAACCCAAGGGGGGTCGCTATGAGTCGGGTCCAACTCGACGGCACATAACAACAACAACAACATTGCATTACTAGTGGGAAAGTAAAATGGTTCGGATACTGTGGACAACAGTCTGACATCGTCTCCAAAAATTAAGTAGAACTTCCGTATGGCCCAGCAATTCCATTTTCAAGAGAACTGAAAGCAGGGGTGCAAAGTGACACTTGCTCACCAACGCCCACTGCAGCCAAAAGGTGGGACCAGCCCACGTGTCCATCAGCAGATGAGGGATGGACAGCATGTGGTCCAGCCATGCGGTGGAGCGTTACTCAGCCACCAAGAGAAAGGAAGTTCTGATAACATGGTACGACACGGATGAACCTAGAAAACATGATGCTGAGTGAAAGAAACTGGACACAAAAGGACACATGCTTTCTGATTCCACTTAGAGGAAATATTAGGATAGGCAAATGCATAGAGACCAAAGGGTCGCCATGACTCAGGGCTGACTAGATGGCAGGGGTGGAAAGGGGGTGTTAGTGGCTTCGGGGGTGAGGACAACGGTCTGCAGAGCCGCAGGAAGGGGAGGGGAGGACCTGCCCTGGGCCAGTGGGCCGGAGCATGCGTGCATCTGTGTTCCTGTGCCCCTAGGTCTCAATTCACAGGGAGACTGCTGGGAGGTGCAATGGGGACCTCCACACCCATGTGCTCCAGGAGCAGGACCTGCGAGAGGGGCTGACCCAGGGGTGCAGAGGGCGGATCCACCTGCCCGTCCACTGGCTGGGGTTGTGCACGGCTGTGTTCTGAAGGAGGTGCTGGCAGTCCTGGGCACACTGCACTGGGAGGGAGGGAGGGCCAATCCTCTCCCCACCCAGGCACTTCCCCAGCTCCAGCCAGTGGGGAAGATGGCCCAAATCGTTCCTGGGAGGTCCTGGAAGGGACAAGGCCGGGAGCAGGCCAATGGGAAGAGTCGACGCCTCACGTGGGGCCTGGCCATGACCTTGGACACTGAAGGCCTCGTCTGGAGGGTCAGACTCCAGGTCTCTAGGCACCCCAGGGCAAGGGCGGGAGGCTAGTGACCAGACAGACAGAGGAGGGGGTGAGGCCGTGTCCTGCCCTGGGGGGCAATGGCTTCCATTTGTTAGCAACAAGGGCCCGCTGGCTTTGAAAGCCCCTCTCCCCTTGGAGATGGGCGCTGGGTGGGGGCAGTAGGTGCAGTTGGTGGATCAGCCTGTTCAATGACATCTGTGGGTGGTTGATTCATCGGGGAGCCCGTGCTGGCAGCTGGGAACCCAGAGAGGAGGGGTGATGTCACTCAGTGCCCCGGAGCAAGTGGAGGCCTCGTCACTACCCTGGCAGTGGTGCCAGGGAGCACAGCAGCCTTTTGAGTGCTTGCTATGTGCCAGGCACCT
This sequence comes from Orycteropus afer afer, assembly GCF_000298275.1. Classification (NCBI taxonomy): domain Eukaryota; kingdom Metazoa; phylum Chordata; class Mammalia; order Tubulidentata; family Orycteropodidae; genus Orycteropus; species Orycteropus afer. Next base: position 15,855 of record NW_006922881.1, on the reverse strand, counting down.
CTTGAAGCCCCTGTGGGGGGGCAGCGGGAGGAATCCCTGGGGACTCTCTGGAGGAGACACTTTCTGTACTTGGTCTTAAAGGCCCAGCCAGCACAAAGAGAGTGGGGGGTCAGGATGTCCATGCTCCTGGCAGAGAGGGTGGTAGTGAGGAATGAGGCTGAGGAAGCAACCAAGGACTGATACCAAACCCAACGCACTGCCCTGGAGTCATTCCGACTCCTAGTGACCCTGCAGGACAGAGTAGAACTGTCCCATCAGGTTTCCAAGGCTGTCAGTCTTTATGGAAGCAGACCGCCACATCTTTCTCCCACAGGGCAGCTGGTGTGTTCGAATAGACGACCCTTTGGTTAGCAGCAGAGCGCTTTAACCACTGCACCACCAGCTCTCCTTGGGACTGATAAGGAGGGGATTTAATGGCAGGTATAGAGGTCTCTTTAAATGCACTATGGAAGAACATTTTGTGGAAAAATACCGCAAGGGTGGTCTGCAGCAGGAAGGAGGACGACCACCAGTTCCAGTTCTTGCTAGGGGAACCTCTGCTGGCAATTGGAAGCACCGAACTTTTGCAAGCAGAACAGAAGGTAACCCACTGGCCACTGAAAAGGAAGCTTCCAAAGACCACGCTCCCAGAAGCGCAGCACTGCCTCTGCAGGACTATGGCATAGGTCACCGCCCCTCCCCCCTGGAGTGTCCCCTGCATTCCACCCATTGCGTGTCTATCTACGGCCGGCTGTGGAAATCAAGTGTAACGTGGCAAAGGGGGCTGTGCAGATGTAATTAAGGGTGCTCAGCAGCTGCCAAGGAGCCTCGGTGGCACAGTGATTAAAGCGCTCGGCTGCTAAACTAAAGGTTAATGGTTGGAACCCTCCAGCCTGGGGAGTCCTCTTGCCTGTCCTTCCCCACACGGCTGCCCCTGACGTCAAACGGGGTAAACTCAAGCACCCTCCAT
>NW_006922881.1:10050-14806 GCF_000298275.1 Orycteropus afer afer | reverse complement strand
CTTCCCACAGTTACCTCTTCCCTGTTTCAATCCCTTCTTTCTCCCATGATGGATCTCTCCAAAGAATGGATCCACCTAACATAAACGTTCGTCTCAGATGCCTGTCTGTTGTTTGCTGGAAGCCACAGGAGTGGGTTCAGTTCCAGACCTGAAGGGCAGCTGGGGGCCACAGTCTCAGGGGTCCCACCAGGCTCCATCAGACCTGCAATCCTGGGGCTTTTTGTATGGTTTTGTATCCGAGTCCCTTTGAATGGTGCTGGGCCTCCATTTTGGAGGCGTTCGGACTTTCTTGCAAACCCCAGAGAGTAAAGCAAACAGAAAAAACAAAACCCAAAAAAGCTGCCACTCCCGCCGGGGTGTCAGAGCCCTGGCACCAGCCTGGCCTTCCTCCTGGGGTCCCCTCAGAAATCCAAGGAGGGGTCGCTGTGACTCAGATCCGACTCAATGGCAGTGAGTAATTGAGTTGAAATGGACTGGCTTTAATCATTTTGAATCTGACAATCATATGAACAAGTATTCCAAGAATAGCAAATTGAAGGGAAATGGTATGGCATTCATCATCACAAAGAATGTTTCAAGATCCATCCTGAAGTACAATGCTATCAGTGATAGGATAATATCCATATGCCTACAAGGAAGACCAGGTAATACTGCTACTACTCAAATTTACACATCAACTACTAAAGCCAAAGACAGGAGATTGAAGATGTTTACCAACTTCTGCAGTCTGGAATTGACCAAACATGTAATCAAGATGTATTGATTATTACTGGTGATTGGAATGTTAAATTTGGAAAAAAGAAGAATCACCAGTAGTTAGAAAATATGGCCTTGGTGATAGAAATGATGCCAGAGATAGCATGATAGAATTTTGCGAGATTAATGACTTATTCTTTGTAAATACCGTTTATAACATAAAAGGCAGCTGTACACATGGACACTGGAATACACAGGAATCAGATCAACTACATCTGTGGAAAGAGGTGATAGAAAAGTTCAATATCTTCAGCCAAAACAAGGCCAGGAGTTAACTGTGGAACTGACCATCAACTGCTCATATGCAAGTTCAAGTTGAAGCTAAAGAAAATTAAAAAGGTCAGGAGAGCCAAAATATGACCTTGATTATATCCCACTTGAATTCAGGGACCATCTAAGGAACACATTTGATGCATTGAACACCAATAATCAAAGTTCAGATGAGCTGTGGGATGACATCAAGAACATCATATGTGAAGAAAGCAAAAGGTCATTGAAAAGACAGGAAAGGAAGAAAAGACCAAAATGGATGTCAGAAGAGACTCTGAAACTTGACCTTAAGCAGAGGGTAGCTAAAGCAAATGGAAGACATGACAAGATAAAAGAACTGAACAGAAGATTTCAAAGAGCATCATCTCAAGAAGACAAAGTCAATTATAATGAAAGACCTTGAGTTAGAAAACCAAAAGGGAAGAACACACTCAGTGTTTCTCAAGCTGAAAGAACTGAAGGAAAATTTTCAATCACTGAGTTTCAATATTGAAAGATTCTATGGGCAAAATACTGAACGATGCAGGAAACATCAAAAAAGATGGAAGGAATACACAGAGTCACTGTACCAAAAAGAATTGGTTGATATTCAACTATTTCAGGAGGTGGCATATGATCAATGACCAGTGGTACTGAGGGAAGAACTCAAAGCTACAATGAAGGAATTGGTGAAAAACAAGGCTCCAGGAATTGATGGAATACCCATTGGGATGTTTCAAGAAACAGATGCCATGCTGGAAGCACTGATTCATCTATGCCAAGAGATTTGGAAGACAGCTGCCTGGCCAACTGACTGGAATACATCCATACTTGTACCCACTCCAAAGAAATGTGATCCAACAGAATGTGGAATTTATCGGACAATATCATTAATATCACATGCAAGTAAAATTTTGCTGAAGACAGTGGTTGCAGCAGTATATTGACAGAGAACTTCCAGAAATGCAAACTGGATTCAGAAGAGGATGTGGGTGAGGGATATCATTGCTGATGTCAGATGGATCTTGGCTAGAAGCAAAGGATACCAGAAAGATGTTTACTTGTGTTTGACTGACTATGCAAAAGCATTTGACTGTGTGGATCATAACAAATTATGGATGATATTGAGAAGAATGGAAATTCGGGAATACTTAATTATGCTTATGAGGAACCTGTTCATAGACCAAGGGGCTGACATTTGAACAGAATAAGGGGACACTGCATGGTTTAAAATCAGGAATGGTGTGTGTCAGGGTTGTATCGTTTCACCATACTTATCCAACCCGTATGCTGAGCAAATAATCCAAGTAGCTAGATATATGAAGAAGAACATGCATGACATAAGGATTTGTGGAAGATCACTTAACAACCTGCAATATGCAGATGACATAACCGTGCTTGCTAAAAGTGAAAATGACTTGAACCACTTTCTGATGAAGACTAAAGACTACAGTCTGCAGTATGTATACATCTCAACATAAAGAAAATGAAAATCCTCATAGCTAGACCAATAAGCAGCATTGTGATAAATGGAGGAAAGCTTGATTTGTCAAAGATTTCATATCATTTGGACCCTCAATCAACCCCCATAGAAGCAGCAGGCAAGAAATAAGATGTCGTATTGCACTGTCCAAATCGGCTGCAAAAGACCTCTTTAAAGTGACAAAGACAGAGATGTGTCTTTGAAGACTAAGGTGTGCCTAATCCACGCCATGGTATTTTCACTCACCTCATATGCACGTGAGAGCTGGACAATGATAAAGGAAGACCGAAGAAGGGCTGACGCTCTTGAGTTGTGTTGGCAGAGAACACTGAAAGCACCAAGGACTGCCCAGAGATTGCACAGATGTGTCCTGGAGGAAGTGCAGCCTGAATGCTGCTTGGAAGCGAGAATGGCCAGACTTTGTCTCCCCGACTTTGAGTGTCGTCAGAGGGGACCACTCCTTGGAAAGGGATATCGTGCTTGGTAAAGTGGAGGGCCAGTGAAAAAGGGGAAGGACCTCAATGAGCTGGATTGACACAGCGGGTGCAACGATGCACGCAGTTTAGCAAGGACTGTGAGGCTGGCACAGAACCGGGCAGTGCTTCGTTCTGTTGCCCGTAGGGTCTCTATGTGTGGGAGCCAACCCTAAGGCACCTAACAACAACAATGTGAAGATTGCCCATCACCTCCACCTCTACTGTCACAGGCTGGGGACCCTATGAGCCTTCTTGGGCTCTTGTCTCCTGTGGAAAAAGAACTGCTCAGAGGAACAAATAGATTTTAAAAGCAAGCCTTGAACGAAGCACTGCACAGCACAGGGCAGCCAGGTGGGAGGAGGCACACGAGCTGAGCTGAGCTCTTTGTTCTACACGCAGCAGAAGGTGTTGTTGTTAGGTGACGTCAAGTAGGCTCCAACTCATAGCCACCCTGCGTTCAACAGAACGAAACACTGCCCGGTCCTGTGCCAACCTCACAATCCTTGCTGTACCTGAGCCCAATGTTGCAGCCACTGTGTCAATCCATCTCGTTGAGGGCCTTCCCCTCTTTTGCTGACCCTCCACTTTACCAGGCATGACATCCTTCTCCAGGGAATGGCCCCTTCTGACAACATGACCAGAGTACGTGACAGAAAGTCTGGCCATTCTCGCTTCCAAGGAGCATTCAGGCTGTACTTCTTCTAGGACAGATCTGTTCGTTCTTTTTGCAGTCCATGGGACTTTCGGTGTTCTTCGCCGACACCACAGCTCAAAAGCATCAACTCTTCTTTGGTTTTCCTTGTTCCTTGTCCAGCTTTCACAAGCATATGAGGCAACTGAGAACACCAGGGCTTGGGTCAGGCGCACCTTAGTCCTCAAGGAGATATCTTTGCTCTTTAGCACTTGAAAGAGGTCTTTTGCAGGAGATTTGCCCAGTGCACTACATCATCTGATGTCTTGACTGCTGCTTCCATTGGTGTTGATTGTGGAACCAAGTCTTGCGGAATCTTTAACAACTTCAATCTTAGGGGGCAAAATACGGAAACTGCACAACTAGCAAATTAGGAGTTTGGTCTCAAAGTGATCCCTTTTGGAAGCTGGGTAAAATTCCTCTTCTAGGGCCCTGAAGTAATCATTTTTTGGAAGTTGGTGGGCTTCTGTTCTGCTCCTGCACTTTGCTCAGGAAGATGTTTTCTTTTGCTTGAACAAAATGGGGACTATCACAGCATGTCCTGCACCTGGAGATAACAGCCCACGATGACAGAACAGTTAGGTATTGCAATTGCTATCAGCAAGGAGTGTTAGTTTTTTCAGACTTTTCAAATAAAGTGTTGTGCCTTCTACTCTCAGTCCATGGGAAGAGAAGTGGCCTAAGATTTACTAATGCAGCAAAACAGTCACAAAGGAATACAGCAACAGCTTAAGTGATCTTAAAGTATTTTTTAAAGTGATATGGGATATTCCCACACCTGTGGCTTCCAGCCAAACAAAAGATAGGCTATATGAGTTGAACATGTACCTGAGGTAGATACACTCCTTAGAGAGATCAATCATGGGAGAAAGAAGGGCTGTGTATGCAGAGGGAGACAGCTCAGGGGGCAGGAGTGCGTGGAGGAATGGACACAGGGAAGAGGTAACTATTGGGAGGAAGAGGGAAGAGGTAACTATTGGGAGGAAGTGGGAAGAGAGCTGTTGCATTGTGGGAAATTGCAGTCAATGCCATGCGACAAAGTGTATGTGACCTACTGTATGGAAAGTGAATTTGCTCTGTAAACTTGCACCCAAATCACAA
>NW_006922881.1:6632-9950 GCF_000298275.1 Orycteropus afer afer | reverse complement strand
ATGGGACTAGGAAGAAGGTCGGTCACAAGACACCCTCCCGCCCATTGACCACTCCCCCTCTGATCCTGTGCCGGAATTGTCCTTCAGTGTGTCTTCAGCAGGGGCGCCCCTGGGGGCGGGCAGAGTTCCCACCCTGATTCTCCAAGCCCTGCATCACTCGCCGGCGCAGCTGTGGAAGAAAGCCCTGGGGATTTCCCAGAGGGGCGGCCGTGCCTGCCACGCCTCCTGCAAGCAGCTGGCTGGGCGGGCACTTCCAGGGGCGGGCCTAGAGCTCCGCGTGTGGGGAGGGTGGGGCCGGTGAGGATCTGCACTGGCAGCAGGCCATCCTCACATGGGCAATGGCCGGGAGGTGGGTCTTGGTAGAGACCCCAGATGTGTAGGAACGCATTGAGCTCTCTGCGCCCTCCTGGCATGTAGGCCCAGAGACTCTGGCTGCGGCAGGACTGGATCCCACAGAATAGGGTGGCCAGGCCACCACCTGCATCGGGATCCTCAAGGGACATGTGAAAATGCAGATGCCAGGGCTTCAACCCAGATCCCTAGGAGCAAACTCAAGTTCAAAAGCTAGGCAAGCAGATACTGGCAGCCCTCGGAGGCCTTGGGCATTAGGCAGCACATGGCAAAGTCAAGGCCAATGGTGAGATACAGGCAGCTTTGGAATTGCCGGAGACCTCATCCTTTCTGAGCTGAGAGTTGTTTGTTGCAATCAGTTCTTTTGGGATTCGAAATCTGGAAGGGCTTTGGTCGTAGGTTGGGTAACCAGAGCCATTCTCCCTAACCAGATGGGTGTGGTTTCCTACTGGGACTGAGTGGCCTGGAGCCATGAGTGAAAGGGGAAATCCGTGTTCACGTGTGCTGAGAAGGGCCAATGGAAGACTTTGCGCCACTGAGTAGTGGGAGGAAGAGAGAAGAGGCTGATCAGTTTAAAGTGCATGGGGGCAAGCAGGGCAGGCGGCAGTGACATGGGTCAAGAGGAGGCTGAACCCCATGAATGAATCAGACCAACCCACTAAGCCATTGAGTCGACACTGTAACTGCGGTGACGGAAGTGACCATGGACTAATCATGAGGCACCAGGCAACTCACGAAATAGCGTGTGTAGGTTTGTCCATCCCCAAGAACCCAGTATGGCTGACAGTGCAGTGTGTCACCTTTGTTCGGATATAGAAGGGTGAGAGGGAGGTTGCATGACTTGCCAGAGTCACACAGCTGGTCTTTGGGAGGGCCAAGAATCCAAGCCCATGTCCCCTTCCTCCTTCTACGTGTTGTGTTGTCATCAGTTTCTTTATAGACATGGGCCATGAGGTTGCTTGCACTGGAATCAGTTTAGAACATACACGACTCACCGAGTTCACCTTGCCGTGTGCACTTGCTGGGTGCTCGAAGCTGTGGGGGATGTCTCCTGCTTGCTCTTCCACTCACCCACCAGAATTTAATACTGAGCTCTTGCTACATGCCAGGCAGTGTCTGGCTCCAAGGTCACCATGGTGAGAGCAAACCCACATGACCCCTTGCCTGGCAGCATCTGCAGAGGAATGGGGCCCGATTCAGCTACAGCTGGGAAGGGGAGCGTGCCTTGTCCCAGCAGCCCAGGAAGCAAACCCAAGGTCCTCTTCGCTGCGTGGCTTCACGGTGAGGAAGCCCTCCAGCAGCTGACTGTGGCTGATGTTCCTCCGACCACCGTGCTTGGCAGCCCGCTGCTGAGCATTTGCTATTGCTTTTCCTGTTGGGAGGATCCCCACCTCCTCTGTCGGGCATTCCAAGCTCTCTTCAAACACATCTCCAACTTCCTTCCGTCAGCCTCCCTCCTCTTCCTCTCATGAACCAGACCCACTGTCTCAGGCACACCTGGCCCAGTGCTACTTTTGCTCATTGTTCCCACTGGCCTGCTCTGGCCTCATCTGGGGTCTGGGGGGTTTCCGCACATCGGACTGTGCATACAGGTCTGGAGCTTGGGCATGTAAAGCAAGGAATGGACTTATTTTCATTCATTCACTGAGCACTCCCCCATCCTAAAGGTTCACTCCTGAAAAGCCCCAGCAGCTGGCCCCATGTTGCCTGTCAATGGGGAAGTGCAGAGGGTGTTCGGCTGTGCTGTGGGAGCTAAGCAAGCAATGGTGAACGGGAGGCGACTCAAGGGCGACTCCACGGACCTGACTTCAGAGTCGATGTCTGCCAGGCTCCTGTGCTTGCCTCTCCCTACACCTTCTCACCTGGCTGGCAGCTCCCTGATAAAAGGTCAGCTCCTCGGAGGGCACCCCCGTGACCTTGCTAGCTGAGGGCTCCTTTGAAAGCTCTGCCTGGTGGTCAGGTGGAACATGGACAAGACTGGTATTGGAGCGGCTGGATTCTGGGAAACCTGTTGGGGTTACTGCAAGAGTCCGCGGGGTGCATTTGTGTCTGCTGTAAGGGGCGGGGTCGGGAAAGCATGGGGTGTTGCAGGGCTCTGGGGGCTGGTGGGATTGCCGGGACTTGGTCAGGACTGGAGGGGTGGATAAGGGAGCAGAGGGCGTCAGATACTAGTAGCCACCCTCTAGCGACAGCCGATGACGTACCGTGATTGTTTCTAATCCTTACAACCACCTTCGTGTCTGTTTCAAGGACAAGGCAACTGAGGCCCAAGCTCTCCAAGCTGGTGAGCCAGAGAGTGAGGCTCTCAGCATTTGGAGCCAGAGAGTCAGAGGTGAGCTTCTCATCTCTCCAGGGTCATGCGGAGAACAGAAGGGACCTAGCCCTTCTCCGAGGCTGGCCAGAGGAAGTGACGTGGAAACCTTCCCCTTCTCTTCTCTTTAGCTTGAAACTAAGTTTCAAAGCTGAGCACACAGTTCTCCTTCCACTGTGCCAACTACCAAAGTCAGTGCTGCCTCTCACCCCTTCTGACTTGCAAAGGCCGGTCTTTCACCGTGTTCTTATCTTTTGTCAGCAGTACAGTTGCGAATGTTGACACTTTCTCAGCGTCTTGATCTGGGGCTTTCCCTGCCCAGTGTTCCCTGAGGTCTTTGCAGGATGGCTCTGCCATCTTATCAACGTCATAGACTCTTGGGCTTTATCGTACAAGGCTAGGGAGTCAACACCAGGACACTCCTCAACTTCCCAGTGTAATTGGCACGCTTCGTTTCATTTGGAAAACCACCAGCTCTGCTCAAACCCGTCCTTGCTGCTGCTGCCCAGAGGCCCAATCCTCACCTGATGACGTGATCACGTCTGTGACAGAATGACAGGTGGCACGTTTGTTTCCTCGAGATTTGATTTTATGTGACAAACAAGAAAATAGACACCTGAGTCCAGGGTTACTGGGCCCTTTCCCAGGGAGGCTGC
>NW_006922881.1:4365-5802 GCF_000298275.1 Orycteropus afer afer | reverse complement strand
CATGGACATCCTCAGTCTACTGTATGGCCCCTGCCTCAGAGTCCACACACCTGGTAGCCAGGAGTCTCCCTGGTGCCTTCGTCCTTTAGAGGCTTCCTGGCAGTGCTGAGGAAGGCCCGAGCTCCCTCTGAAGGCTTCGTCACACTCGCTACATCGGCAGAGTTTCTCATGATGAGTAATCTGATCGGATGAAGACCAGAGCTTCCCCAAAGGCCTTCCCCAGGAGCCCTTCCCCATCACTGCATCTATATGGCTCCTCTCCACTCAAAATTCTTGATGTCTAATTCTTTCCTATGTCTCTCTGAAGGTTTTCTCACTCAACACAGTTGCAGAGGGACTTGAGCCAGAAACCTGCCTTATTGCCTGCTGATTGTGGGTTCATCAGCCCCTGCAGCTACATGAGTCAGGAGAAGCCTCCAGCCTGACATCTGACCCACAGACTTGAGACTTGCCAGCCTCTACAACTGCATGGGCCATTTCCTTGAGATAGATAAATCTCTCTCTCTCTCTCTCCAGTATAGCAAGGATTGTGAGGATGGCACATGACTGGGCAGTGCTTTGTTTGTTGTACATAGGCTCACTATGAATCAGAGCTGTCTCAGTGGCACCAAAGAGAGCAACATCACACACACACACAAGCTTCACTGGTTTTGATTCTCTAGAGAACCAAACCTAATACACTTGGGTTCTACAACGACAACTGCACAAATACAGCAGGATGGATGGCACTTTACCCTCTCAGTGCATTTCTATTAAACTTCCTCAACCACACACGTCCTTATACAGAAAGGAAGTGTACTGCTGCATTCTTCCTTGTAAGCTTTCTTTTGCTGGATCTGCTGAAGTATTCTGGTCTTCAAAATCAATTAGAGCTAGGTATTAAGTATTTCACCAAGCTTTGGCACAAGTGTAAATCCCATGAGCTGATACATCTTCATCAAACTTCACATCTGTCCCAGAAAGCCAGGTGGAGTAACTACTGCAGGTGAAAGAACATCCCAAGAGCTGTTGTGTCATGTACAGAAAGTTCCTCAACTAGTTCCAAGTAGGAGGCTGGCTGTCATTGGGCCCAGTCTAACTCAGCCCCTTCAGACCTTCAGGGCTAGGCCTCCCTCTGCCCCTCTCTTCTGAGAGACCTCACAGGTTCCTCCCTGGGTGAAGTCCACGTGTATAGCCGCTGTTTGTGTTGTTGAAAAAAGATATTTGTGATGGGTCTCTCCTTGTCCAGAGCAAAGAAGAATGAAGAAAAACAAAATTCATGGAAACAATTAGTCCTAAAGACTGGTACACCATCTGATCTGCAGCCTATACAACTATGAAACCAGAAGAACTAGATGGTGCCCGGCTACCACTGTCTTCCACTTGGAAAGGGATCTATGTAGGAGATCCTTGATAGAGAGGGAGAACAATGTGGAACAAAACTCAAAATCATTTGGA
>NW_006922881.1:3008-4265 GCF_000298275.1 Orycteropus afer afer | reverse complement strand
ACGTGTCTGGCTGCATTAGTTTCCTGGCACTGCTGGAACGGAGGAACACACACAGGGTGGCTTGACACAACAGCAACGTGTTTTCTCACAGTTGTGGAGGCCAGAAGCCCCAGATCTGAGTGTCAGCAGGGCCATGCAGCCCCCAGAGGCTCTAGGAGAAGCCCTTCCAGGTCTCTTCCAGCTTCTGGTGGCTCCAGGCCTTCCTCGGCTTGTGGCCGCATCACTCCGACCACGTCACAGTGCTTCCTCCCCTTCTGCGTCTGTCTGCTCTGTGTGGCCCTTATAAGAACACTTGTCGTTGGCTTTAGGGCCACCTAGATAGCCCAGACAGAGGAGCAGTCAGCCACAGGGATCCAGGTGAGGAGAGGGAACCCAGGCACGCCCAAGCAGCAGGGCGTGAGAGCAGGAGAAAGAGGATTAAAAGGCCCAGGAACTGGGACAGAGGAGAAGTCAGCCACAGGGACCCAGGTAAGGGTGGTAGGAGAGGTTTCCAACAGGGAGACAAACATTCCAACAGGAATGGTGTGGCATTCATCATCACAAAGGACGTTTCAGGATCTGTCCTGAAGTACAATGCTGTCAGTGATAAGATAATATCCATATGCCTATAAGGAAGACTAGTTACTACTACTACTACTCACATTTACACATTGGCTACTACTAAAGCCAAAGACATGAGATTGAAGATTTTTACTAACTTCTGCAGTCTGAAATTGACCAAACATGCAATTAAGATGTATTGATTATTACCAGTGATTGGAATGTTAAACTTGGAAACAAAGAAGAATCACCAGTAGTTGGAAGATATGGCCTTGGTGATAGAAATGATGCCAGAGATCACATGACAGAATTTTGCAAGACTAATGACTTATTCTTTGTAAATACTGTTTATGACATAAATGGCAGCTGTACACATGGACCTTGCCAGATGGAATACACAAGAATCAGATCGACTACATCTGTGGAAAGAGGTGATAGAAAAGCTCAATATCTTCAACCAAAACAAGGCCCGGAGCTAACTGTGGAACTGACCATCAACTGCTCATATGCAAGACCAAGTTGAAGCTAAAGAAAATTTAAAAAGTTTGGGAGAGCCAAAATACGACCTTGATCATATCCCCCTTGAATTCAGGGACCATCTAAAGAACACATTTGATGCATTGAACACCAATAATCAAAGTTCAGATGAGTTGTGGGATGACATCAAGAACATCATACGTGAAGAAAGCAAAAGGTCATTAAAAAGACAGGAAAGGA
>NW_006922881.1:1520-2513 GCF_000298275.1 Orycteropus afer afer | reverse complement strand
AGCTACACTGAAGGAATTGGTGAAAAACAAGGCTCCAGGAATTGATGGAATACCCATTGGGATGTTTCAAGAAACAGATGCCATGCTGGAAGCACAGATTCATCTATGCCAAGAGATTTGGAAGACAGCTGCCTGGCCAACTGACTGGAATACATCCGTATTTGTACCCATTCCAAAGAAATGTGATCCAACAGAATGTGGAAATTATCGGACAATATCATTAATATGACATGCAAGTAAAATTTTGCTGAAGATAGTGGTTGCAGCAGTATATTGACAGAGAACTTCCAGAAATGTAAGCTGGATTCAGAAGAGGATGTGGGTGAGGGATATCATTGCTGATGTCAGATGGATCTTGGCTGGAAGCAAAGGATACCAGAAAGATGTTTACTTGTGTTTGACTGACTATGCAAAAGCATTTGACTATGTGGATCATAACAAATTATGGATGATATTGAGAAGAATGGAAATTCGGGAACACTTAATTATCCTTATGAGGAACCTGTTCATAGACCAAGGGGCTGACATTTGAACAGAATAAGGAGACACTGTATGGTTTAAAATCAGGAATGGTGTGTGTCAGGGTTGTATCCTTTCACCATACTTATCCAACCCGTATGCTGAGCAAATAATCCAAGTAGCTGGACAATATGAGGAAGAATGTGGCATAAGGATTGGTGGAAGACTCCTTAACAACCGGCAATATGCGGATGACACAACCTTGTTTGCTGAAAGTGAAGATGACTTGAAGCACTTACTGATGAAGAGTAAAGTCTGTAGTAGGAATTACATCTCAACATAAAGAAAATTAAAATCCTCCCAACTGGACCAATAAGCAGCATTATGATAAATGTAGAAAAGATTGAAGTTGTCAAAGATTTCATAGCATTTGGATCCACAATCACCCCCCATGGAAGCAGCAGGCAAGAAATAAGACGTCGTATCGCACTGTGCAAATCGGCTGCAAAAGACCTCTTTAAAGTGACGAAGACA
>NW_006922881.1:0-1420 GCF_000298275.1 Orycteropus afer afer | reverse complement strand
TGCTGGTAATTCACACATTCACATCTGCCACTAATGAGCAATTCCGTGGCAGCATTTCTCACTTCCAACCACGGCTTACAGAGGAGACCTAACTCGGAGCTTCTCAAAGGTGCAGGGTGACTCCTCACCAGCACTTTCCTTATTACAGGAGCGTCCTCTGCCTTCCTGGCTGAGAGATCCCACTGAGGGCAGTCTCAGAGCCGGCCTTGCCTACAAGTTTGGAGGTAGGATCTCTGGCCTCACATGATACACCATTTCTAATACCCCACTGGCCCTGCCCTTCTCACCAGTCTCCTAACACATGGCCAAGGAGTGTGTTACTGCCTCAGTTAGTGGAGGCTGCACCCGTCCGAGCGAATGATGCTACCTCAGGAGCATGGCAGGTGAACTCCAGGACACTGGACCTGAGTGTGTGCTCCCATGTCAGGACGTTCTCCCCAGTAGTGTTTTACAATGTACTCCCTCCATGGATTCCACGTGCTCAAATTCCATGCCCACACCTGTCACCCTAGCTCTTGCAGGTCCGGCAGCTCCTTCTGAATAGAAGGCATTTCCCATCCAAACAGGAGTGCCGTTTCCTCTTTGTGCCTTGCCTCACCCTGTCCTCAGTCCAGGAGCAATGACTTTAGGAGGGGTTAACGGTCGGTAACATGAACAAAATCTTTGGAGCAGCTGCCTGAGACGAGGCCTTTGCAGGGACCCCAGGAACCAGCAGGCTGCTTCACCCTGGCTAAGGATTCTGATTCTCCAGCATGTCACCTTGTCAGGTCCCAGGGTTACACTTTTTCCTTACCAGGAGTTTCTGTCGAGTCATTTCTCGTTCCTGGCGACCCCATGTCTGCAGAGTCGAACTGCACTCCATAGGGTTTGTGGGGCCGTGACCTTCAGGAAGCAGTGACCTTAGCAGGGTGATCACTGCTTAGGATCGCTCAGCCTTCCTTCCGAGGCCCCTCTGGGGGCATTCTAACTGCCAGCCTTTGGGTTCGTAGCCGAGCACTCACCTGCTTGCACTGCCCAGACTGCCATATATTGATGGGGATCTCAGTGAAGGCGGGGCTTGCGGTCTCCATGCAGCTAAGCCTCCCTGACAGTTAGGATCCGGCCTACTATTCAGCAGCCTGCCTCATGGCAGGAGGTGAGGAAGCTCTTCTTACTGCACTGAGTGGGGTGGGGGCAGGTTGTGCTTTCCCGCTGGACACACGAACCTGGCTGAGAGATCCCACTGAGGGCAGTCTCAGAGCCGGCCTTGCCTACTTCTCCAGAGGAATGGATGTCAAGGTCCAGGCAGCCACAAATGCACGCCTGTGCTCCAGAGGGCCCTCAGCGACCATGCAGGACACAAAAGGACAATGGACGCATGCCGGGGGAACATCTTCCCTTCAGTCAAAGCCTGTTATGAATGCTGTCCCTTCCCTTCACC
>NW_006922880.1:144703-145638 GCF_000298275.1 Orycteropus afer afer | reverse complement strand
AAAAAAAAAAAAAACCTCAATGCTGTCCAGTCAATTGAGAATCACAGCAATCACAGCGACCAAGATTTCCAAGGCAGTATCTCTACGGAAACAGATTTCCCATTCTTCCTTCTGATGAGTGGCTGGTGGGTTTGAACTGACAGCCTTCTGGTTAGCAGTCAAATGCCTTAGACACTACGCCACCAGAACTCCCACTGTGACTCATAGAAGGTTTATTTATAATAAATACAATGAAATGATGCTTATTCCTATGTCATCTTCATGATCTTTGAAATATTTTGAGCCCAACATTGTACTCCTTGGTAAATAAACTCTTTCTATTAAGATTGAATCATACCAATGTACCTCCATTTTTAAGTCTCTTTGCAATGACTGCATGTTTCTCCCTCTGCCTTTTCATTTCTCTTCTTGTATGAAAATTTTATGAAAAATCCTGAGTTTTATCCTTATTGCTGCCCCTGCTTCTTCATATCTCAGGTACTTTTCAACATCCTTCATTCTGGATTCTTCTCACAACTCTCAATAGAAGGTACTTTTTCCAAGATTCCACTGAATTCTATTTTATTTTTTTCCATTTCACTTGCTTTCTTACATGTCATCAACTCTCATTATGGTTGAGAATATAATTCTACTTTAAATAATCTCTTTTCTTCTTTTCCTATAACACTATACTCTTCATTCCTCTTGTAAATTTCAGACTCATTTACAAATTTACTTTCTTTGCTAGAACTTTGAATATGGAATTTCTTCAAATTCAACTCTAGTTCTTGTTAAACTTCCCCATTAAGGCAACTCAAGTTGAACATGTCCAAAACTAAACTCGTTGTCTCCCTTCTTTCTTCAAATCTACACTTCCACCATATTCTTCCATCTTAGTTATTAGTTCAGTTGTTCAAACCAGAAATCTGGAAGTCAGCCATGAAATGAAATCAGCT
>NW_006922880.1:142486-143018 GCF_000298275.1 Orycteropus afer afer | reverse complement strand
TTTTTTTGCTTCTCTGTTCCTAATTGTTGGAGATGTTTGGTAAAGATTTTGATTTTGTCTCTTTCTTCTTTTTTTTTTTTCTAACAGCTCTCTTAAACTTCCTCCCTGTAGTTACCTCTTCCTTGTGTCCTTCCATTCCATGCATTCCTACCCTGCAAGCTGTCTGTGCAAAACCTACCCTTCTGTTCTCCTATGATTGATATCTCCAAGTATAACTACCTGATGGAAATGTTCACCGCATATGCCTGTCTATTGTTTGGCTAGAAGTCACCGGACCCGAAGGGTAACTAGAGCCCATAGTCTCAGGGGTTTCACCAGGCTCTCTCAGACCAGAAAAACTAGCCATTTTTATTTTATTTTATTTTGTGTGTGTGTGTGTGATTTTGTCCACATTGTTCTTCCACTCTAGCCAGGATCTCCTGCATCATTCCCCCTCTGAGTGGTTGACAGTGGGAGCCAGGCACCATCTAGTTATTCTGATGTCATGGTCATATAGGCTGAGGATCACATGGTCTACCAATCCCTTGGACAA
>NW_006922880.1:138750-140481 GCF_000298275.1 Orycteropus afer afer | reverse complement strand
GGGTTTGAACCGCCAGCTGTCTGGTTAGCAGGCAAGTGTCTTAGCCACTATGCTACCAGAGCTCCTAATTTAGCAATTGATGCCGCTGGTTCCTTTTTTATAGTCTTGTAAGCTTATTTTACTTTGAATACTTCTATAACTGGGTTGGTTTCTGGCTTATGTCATTGTTTGTGTTAATCATTGGTTGTTGTTTCCTGTTGTTGGTTCTCTGTCTAAAGGACCTCTGTAGCATCTTTTGAAAAGCTGGTCCGCTTTTAACAAATTCTCTTAATATCTGCTTATCTGAAACTCTCTTAATTTTGCCCTCATATTTGATAGACAGATCTTCTGGGTATATAATTCTTAGTTGGAATTTTTTTTTTTCATTGTTATATATATATATCATCCCTTAGCCTTCTTGCCTGCATGGTTTCTGTTGAGAAATCAGACCTTAGCCTTATTGGATGCCCTTTGTAAGTAACTTTTCATTTTTCCTGTGCTGCTTTCAGGATTCTTTTATTGTCTTTGATTTTGGTGGGTTTGATGATAATATATCTTTGTGATTTTCTTTAGAGATCTATCCTGTTTGGAGTCCATTGAACTTCTTGAATAGATATATTCTCTTCTTTCATTATATTAGGGAAATTCTCTTCCAACAAATCTTTGACAATTTTCTCTGTGGTTTTATCTTTCTCTTCCTGTTCTGGAAGTCAGATTACAAATAAGTTATTCCTCTTGTTGATACCACACATGTATCTTATGCTTTTATCATTATGTTTTGATCTTTTGTCTGATTAATCCCTTAACAAAGTATTATTGAGATATTTGTCTTCATTAATTCTGTTCCATGACTCGATTCTACTGCTTTACCTATTCAATGTGTTATCTATTTCTGAAGACTTAGTTTTAATCTTCTGGATTTCTGTTTATTGTTTTTATATCATTTCTAATTTTTTTTTTATTTTGCCGATTTGTTTTTTATTGTTTTCCTAAATTGTTTCAGAGTTTTGTTTCTTTTTTCTTAATTTTGTCAATGTTTTCCTTGATCTTGTCAGTGTTTTCCTTATCTGTCTCTCAATCCATTAAAGGTACCAGATAAAATTCTTTTGAATTACTTATCTGGGAGTTCCAATGTTTCTTCTTCCTCAGGGATGTTTTCTGGATTTGTATCCTGATCCCTTGTTTTTACTACTTTATCTTGTTTTTTTGTATGGACTGTAATGATCTGTTGTATCTGAGACATTATGGTTTTGCTGTATTTTTGTTTAATGTGTGGTTGTATGTTGATGTGGTTTGTGCAAGAATTTTTTTCCCTTTGTTTTGTGTTTATATATCTGTGTAAGCAGGGTACTTGCTCCTCTATTTGCTGGTTGTTAGCACTTAGGTACTCACCACCTGTCTCCTCTTGGATGTGATAGAAAATGAAAGTGTGTGTACAGATCCTTGTTAGATGTTTGCAAAGAGCAGTTGAGGGTGACTTTTGCTGGTATTGACCACTGCCATTTGTCAGTTGGTGCAAAAACAAGTAGTAGCCCTCACTCAGTGGGTGGGGTTTCAGGAGGTGCAGGTTTGGTTGCAGGTGTGGGAATGGTTACAGTCTCCCATGTAGTTAGACCAAAATAAATAAACAAATAAATAAGAGAACAAAAACTCATGTTGCAGAAACAGACAGGAACAATAAAAATATACATTAAGAAAAATTTTCAAAGCATATTAAAAGTAGATATAAGAAAGATAATAAGGAATAATCAA
>NW_006922880.1:119392-138440 GCF_000298275.1 Orycteropus afer afer | reverse complement strand
GCAAGTCATGAAGGTAGATAGAAGCAGTGGGATGGATGGCCACACTTCTTTTCACTAACAGGGCTTAGAGCACAAGAATAATGGGGTAACTGTACCTCTTCAGTTGTCAGCCTCTACTGCAGTTACCAGTGCTGTCCTTGGAAGGCAGAAGCCACTTCCAAGTCACAGTCCAAGTAAGAACACCACCCGCATACACTCAAAATAGCTGCACTAGCTGTTTACAAACAACCAAAATGGCTGTAACTTTAGGATAGACTCTGGCAGTCCCCAGGTCTGCCTGTCGCCTACTTGCTGTACACCCTTCTGGTCATCAGGCACCAATGTAGTCCTTCTCCATGCAGCATTGGTAAGCAGAGCCAAGCCTTAGGTTGCTATTGGGAAATATTCAAAATGGCTGTACCCTGAGGACAGCCAGTTGTCCACAGCTCACTTTGTCTTCTTACTCACTGTTTCATTCAGATTCTTCTACTAGTTGGTATTTAATTCACATCTTTATCTTTCCTATCAAAGCTCAGGGACACACCCTACCCTTTCTATTATCTTAAGTAATTAATAATAATAAATCTCTGGAAAATAAGATCATTTATTTGCATTTACTATATTATTTTTAAAAATATATATTTATGTGATCCACTTATAGTGCAATTCTCTATTATGAGCTTATGCCATTGTTTCCCCTGTAATGAAAAGAACTGTCTTTCAACAGTAAAATAAGGAATGCTGATTAATTTCTATTTGTATCCTATTCCTTGGCTGTTATTCTTTTCTTAGTTCTTCTGTCAAGTGCTGTCCTATTTCCTTTTCAAAACTCTGTATTAAACAAAAAGTATCACATATCAAATATCTACATTTTTTTAATTGGCAGATTGCATTAATATTTAAAATGCATTTTGATTATAACACATCAAACTATAATTATTTAATTAAATCTGTAAAATTGTATAAATACACATATATATTTATACTTACATATATAGATGCAATAAAAATATACAAATTTTTTAATTTGTCTAGAATTGCAACTGATAGCATGGCAGAGACAATAGTAATTTTCTCAACTCAAAAACTTTGTAAAATTTTGCACACACCAATTTTGATTTATCTACTGTAAGATTAAATTGATTGATTGGTGTACTGAGAAAGTTTAAAGCATATTATTTGTAGTTTTAATAACCTGGTAGATATTACTACTTGATCACCTAACATTGGGTCTTTGGCCTAAGGTATGTGACTACTAACCAGAAGCCTGACAGTTCAAATCCACCAGTCACTCCTCAGAAGGAAATTTGGGCAATCTACTTCTGTAGTTATACTGCCTCAAAAACATAAGGAGGGATCACTGTGAGTCGGCTCTGATTCAACAACAGTCAGTTTTTTTGTTTTGTAAAAATTAAAACAATAATAATAATAAAAAAGATAATTTCCTAGTCTTTTACACTTTGAGATAGAAAGGTTATGTATGTGGCATAGTCCTTGACAATGTAAGGGGACATTCATTAATAGCTATTTTTATTTATACTTTATTGATTTTCTGTTAAAAAAATATGTTTAGCTGTGATGAATGTATGCATCTCAAAAGTGTAGCCTTCTTATATCTGAGCTAATGGAGTTTTTGCTCTTTGCTTGTTCTCATCTTGCTTCCTGGAACATATCCTTGATATTCAGAGGTAGAATAGCATCCTATAACCATGGAAAAGCAAAATACTTACTGAGAAATATAGATAACCAGGGTAGAGGGGACCTGCATTCAAGTAGCTGTAGTAGTCATAACTCTTTTATCCCAAACTCAGTACTACCTAAGAAATACAAACTCATTTTTTTAAGTCACTGTTAGACACAATCAAAAACAATCAGAGCTATTCTTGCTTAGAATCAATTATATTTGGGAAGGCATATTAATCCTAATATTGAGACATGATATTATTAGAAATATTCTTAGCTATC
Source organism: Orycteropus afer afer (assembly GCF_000298275.1). Classification (NCBI taxonomy): domain Eukaryota; kingdom Metazoa; phylum Chordata; class Mammalia; order Tubulidentata; family Orycteropodidae; genus Orycteropus; species Orycteropus afer. The sequence goes on along the minus strand of NW_006922880.1, from coordinate 136,496 downwards.
AAATGTGTTAATGACTACAAAATTAATCACTAAAGCTGAAGAACTCCCTTGCATACACTATCAACATGAAAGAAAATGTGTATCATATATGGTAATTTTCAGAAATTTCTCTCCCTAATTGCCAAAAAACATTTCATATTCTTTCACAGGCCAATGAGGAGAGATAAAACTAATATTTAAAAATAAATGACAGCAGTATTATATATTAACTGTTAAAACTGTATGAGATGGAGGACAGAATGTATTTCTCTTTGCAAACACCTCAAAACAGAGCAATTTGTACAATTCTTGAGCACAAACAGAAATCTCTCAAAGCATCTCTCTTAATGCAATATCTTCTTTGTTTCTCTAAGGCCATACATACTTAATTCACTCAAAGCCTGAAACATAAGAGACAAGTTCATCACTGAGGAATTTCCTCATTCTTCTCCTACAACCTAAATAAAATGACCACTTTTTTACTATGAAGACAAACCAAGTAGCAACCCCTCCTTGTGTTTCCGAGGTTGTGTCACTATGGAAGTACATCGCCCAACCTTCCTTCCAAGGAGTGGCTAGTGAGTTTGAACCACCAGCTTTCTGGTGAACAGTCAAATGACTTGGCTAGGCCTGGTTGAGTGGCTGGGCAGCTGGATGTATTATTCCCCATGATGAGACTGGTAATTAACTCCATGGTGGAATCTACCAGCTGCCTTAGGAATGTCATCTGCTTCCTGAATATAAGCAGAAGCCTTGGGGAACGATCTCTAGCTTAAGGCATGTTTGAACCCTGCATGTAGCTTGTCGTTGTTCAGCTGCCGTGCTCTGCTGACCTTGGTACTTGCAATGGACTTGAATTAATGGCCTGTTATGTGGTTTGGTAAAAACGTGACTGTGCCTTTTTACTTGTCAACCATGGGCTTGTCAGGTCAGCCTCAGCAGCCAGCAGCTGTCTGAGTGAACCAAACCATCTAGCTTCAGTGGGCTGGGAGCAGGAGGCAGAGCTGAAACCCAAAGGTGAGGGGCATTCACTCAATCCTTAGAGCGTAGCACTTGGAACGTAAAGCCTCCAAACTGTAAGACAATAAACTCCTCTTTGTTCAAGCCATCCCACTTGTTATATATTCTTGTCAGAGTGGCACTATGAAGACCTTAAAGAAAAAGAAAAAAAAAAATTACTGCCATTGAGTTAATTTGGCTCCTAGCCACCCCTCCTTGGGTTTCCGAGGCAGTATCTCTACGAAAAGAGATTGCTCACTCTTCCTTCTAAGGAGTGACTGTTGGATTTGAACCACCAGCCTTGCGGTTAGCAGTTAAATGCCTTAGGCATTACGTTAGAACTAAGGAATTAAGTATATATAAAACATATAACAGACTTGGAGAAAATTTGTTGGGCCATTTCTGGAAGTCTCTTGGTTTGCTTTGAGTTTAAGGTGAAATCCATGGCTTTGACAATTATATAAATTTCTCCATGCTCAGTTGATGCAGAACAAAGTTTAAAGCCATTTTCCAAAGACTTTAGATACTTTAAAGTGAACAGAGCCTTTACTTCTCAGCATGACTTCCTTATTCAAGAATAAAATAGAACTTGCAGAGCAGCAATAAAAATGATACCAAATAAAAGTCTGTGCTTTGTTGAGTAGGGTAAGAGCCCAGAGCAATATTTTAATTCAGGCAGAAAAGCTAGTTTCACGTTATTGGTCTGACACACCACTTCATGCTCAAAGAGACACATCTCTCCTGTGATGAATATATGCATAGAAAAGAAGCATTTCTCTAAAGTCTTAGCCTTTGAGGAGAATTTTTATTTTTTAAGATAGTGAGACTTTGAATATGTATAGGTTCTCTACTTAAAAAAAGAGTAAGAGAAGCACTGATTGAGATATGATAAATTCTACAAATATAGAAATGATATTCCTTTTATTCACCAGTAAATAAACTCTTGGGTGCTTAGATATCAGTGTGTCTTCATCGGTATAACTTGATAAGCATCTACTCTTTTTATCATGTACTTTGGAGGGTTAAACAATTTATTTACCTGTGAATATTTGTTTCTTGGTCTTGAAAAATGTTGTCTATCAGACTTAAATAGTTTCACAATGGAGCATTAGAGAAATTTTGGTAATAGCCAGACTCTAGCTTAAACCATTTTTTTTTTAAATGGACAAGAGAAAAATGTGAGGAAGAGAATAAAAACAAACAATGATGCTTACTATTTGATATACTGAGTATTACAATTCAAAATTTAGAATTACTTGATAATATGAATGCTTCTTAAAAGTCATAAAAATATTGAAAACACTAAAACTAGCATATCTAAGTTAAATCATTGATATGTATTGTCTGGTAATCAATCACTCTTCCTCTTTTATACCAAAAAAAAAAAAAAAAAAAAAAAACCTGTTGAAATCTAATCTCTATATACGCACATTCTTACTTTCACTTTTCCCCCATATCATCATTACTCTGAACCAGCACACTAATTTCATGCAAGACATTCTACTAGTATCAACCATAAGGAAGGGTTAGTATTTAAAATCAATACCAAACATTTTTTCCACCACCCATCATTCAGCCATGAGTAGTTGATATTCTGAGGTCTCATTGTGAGGTCCCATGGCACTAAGGAAGAAGTCCAAGCTGCAATGAAGGCATTGGCAAAACACAAATTTCCAGGAATTGACAGTATACAAATTGAGATGTTTCAACAAACAGATACAACATTGGAAGTGCTTACCATTTTAGGGAACATACTGTTATATGGATTTTTTGATGACACAAATGGTTTTATTCTAGGCTACTAAGTGAAAGGCTGGAAGTTTAAGTCCACCCAGGAGCAACTCAGAGGAAAGACATAATGATCTATCTTGGGAAGGTCACAGCCATTGAAACCCTATGAACAGTTCTACTCTGAAACACATGGGATTATTTTGAATCAGAATCAACTCATTGGTAACTGATTAGTAGTGTTATTTCATTTTGATTTTCATCTCTCTAATAAGTAATAATTTTGTATGTCTCTTTGTGTGATTATTTATCTGTGTTATTTTTGTTGTAGTGCATGCTTAAAATTTTTTTGCTAGTTATTTTCAAAAAATTGATTTTTTTTTCTTATTCAGTTATAAACATTCATTATATATTCTGGATACAAGTCTTTTATGAAATCTAAGTTGTACACATATTTTCTCTCAGAATTTGACTTGCTTTTTAATTTTCTTAATACTGTCTTTTAAATAATAAATATATATTTTTTAATTTTGGTAGTGTTCTATCGATTTTTTTCTTTTTATACTTTTGCTTTTTATATTCTATTTAATAATACTTGTCAAACTCAAGACTATTAAAATTTTCTTACAGAAATATTTTCATTCTTATATTTTGGTTATTTATCCATTTCAAGTTAAATTTTACATATAGTGTGATATAAGGCCTGAGATTCACTTTTTTCTGTGATTCTCAATGTTTAGTGAAGGAATACCTTTTTTGTTTGATTTGGTTTAGGTCATATAAATTTCTAATCCATCATAAATAAAACTTTTATTAAATATAAATGTTATATCTTCAAATATTAAATTAAGGTACAGAGATGTACAAAATATAAGCCGAATTATTGTTATTGTTAGATTGAACACAGAAAAAAATGTTATATTGAGACAAAGCTTATTAATTGTTATTCTTAATTTCTGTACTTTTATGACATAGAATTATAAGAAAGAGTTGAAGCATCAGCACCTATTTGTTTACCATTAGTGTTGTACAAACTATTTCTACTCCTTGTTTCTTGAAATTCAGATATTATGCATTTCTATTAGTGAGTTGCTTAATTACTGATGGATAATTTTAGCAATACTTTCCTCCAAAATCTCCCTTATCTGATATCAAATGAACAAAAGAAAAGAACAGCAATTCATTTTAAAATCAAATGTAATTAACAAAGATAAAGGAAATGTGGAATATCACAAATGTAAAAAAGTTAAATCAAAGTAACAAAAAACACTTCAGAATGTTTTAGCATGGTTTGTAACACTATCCCAACCTTACGTCAAGGCATTTGGAAACAAGTCATCATGTGGGCATAGGCATCAGTGGGAAGTGTCAAGGAGAATCACTGAAGAGTGAACTTCTGTGTACAACACCATGGAATTTCAGCAAAGAAAACTGAGCAACCACAGCATGTTAGTTTCCAGATTAATTGTTCTAAGTGAGAAATGTTAAAGCTTACAAAAAATCCACTGACACTGAGTCAATTCTGACTCATAGTAACCCTAATGAATAAAGTAGAACTGCCTCATAGGGTTTCCAAGCTGTAAACCTTTACAGGAGCAGATGGCCTCATCTTTCTCTCCTTGAGTGTCTGGTGGGTTTCAACCAAATGCTTTAACCATTATACCACCAGTAAAGTCTGTAGAAGATAGATATACCACAGGTTGGATAGAGAGTTGTGAAAAACAGAACACTCAAAATAATTGCAGAAGAAAAAAGTGAACTGAGGCCCACTGTGCTGTGCTTAGGGTCACTATGAGTTGGAGATGACTCAACAGCACCGAAAAACAACAACAGGCCCACTACGAAATATAGCATGTAGTGTTCTTGTTTTGCCCCTTTTCTTACAATTCATGCTATAAAAATACTGATTCCTTTATGTTTCTTGTTTTGTCAATGTCCTACAGTTGATTCTATTTTGTGGTGTTGCCATATGATAGAGTAGAACAAATTCATAGATTTTTCATGGATGTAATATTTACAGAAGAATATTGTCAGCAGAAGCACTGTACATCCAGATCAATAAAATATTGTTTAAGACAAATATCTAAACCTCAATTAGATCTTTGAAGAAAAATTTAAGTTATGTGTAAGGTGAATATCTCTTAATAGGATTATTCATAACAAGTGTAAGCAATTTTTGTAAAATGGAAATATTACTAGAATATAAATAAATGAAAAGAAAGGAGAAGAAATAAGAGTAGGTAGATAAATGAATGAAAAAGGGGGTGGGAAAGATGAAAATATAGAGAGACAATAGCATGAGTTAGAATTGACTTTATGGCCATGGGTTGGTTATTGGTTTACAGTATGCAAAAGACAAGTAAACATTAATAAAGTAAAACTAAATTATAAAAGAAAGAACCTTTTCTGAAATGCTTTAATCTACTATAGGACTAAAAGCACATGGATTAATTGGAATAAGTGCTCTAAAGTTGAAAGGGGCTCTAAAGTTAAATACTTAAATTACTTAATTAGACAACAAATTTTAAGAGTTAGGTAGCAATCTTGAAACAAAATTTCCAATCAATGATTTGCAAATTACAGATAAAAGAAAAAGAAAAAGGAACGTAACTGACTCTGTTTAAAACCAAATATCTAGCATGAGGAATTGACTCGAGAAAACATAGTAAATAAAGAGAAAAACAAGTGATAAGACTAGAAAAATTAGAGAGAAAGTGATAGAGATTAAAGAAATCTATGTATTAATAATTGGTCAATGATATAAACAATATAGACACTATATAGCTAAATATTGAATGACACTGGAAGCATTTAACTAAGATGGAAGGAATACAAAGAATGACTGGACTAAAAAAGATTTGGTCATAGTTCAATCATTTCAGGAGGTAACATTTTGTGAAGAACCCATGGCACTGAAGAAGTCCAAGCTGCACTGAAGGCATTGGCAAAAAACAAGTTTCCAGGAATTGACAGAATACAAACTGAGATGTTTCAACAAACAGATACAACATTGGAAGTGCTTACTCATCTATGCTAAGAAATTTGGGAGACAGCTACATGTCCAACCAAGTGGAAGATATCCATATTTTTTTTTTCCAATTCCAAAGAAAAGTGATGCAACAGAATGCAGAAATTGTTGAATAATATTATTAATATCACAAGCAAGTAAAATTATGCTGATGTAATTTAAAAAATAATTGCAGCATAGGCAGTGAACTGTCAGAAATTCAAGTCAGATGCAGAAGAGGACTTAGAATAAGGAATATCATTATGAATGTCAGATGGATCTTGGCTGAAATCAGAGAATACCAGAAAGATGATACCTGTTTTTTATTGACTATGAGGACCATAACAAATTATGAATAACATTGTGAAGAATGGGGTTTCTAGGACAGTTAATTCTGTTCATGCAGAACCAGTACATAGATAAAAAGAGAGTCATCCAAACAGAACAAGGGCATACTGTGTGGTCTAAAGTCAGCCAAAGTGTTTATTGGGGTTGTATCTTTTCACTATACTTACTCAATGTGTATGCTGGGCACATAATCCCAAGAAGCTTAACTAGATGAAGAAGAAAGTGGCATCAAGATTTCAGGAACATCCATTAACACCTGGAATGGAGGACACCAACTTAATTGCTGAAAGTGAAGAGGATTTGAAGCACTTACTAATGAAGAAGATCAAAACTTCAGGCTACACAGTGGATTACATCTCAACATAAATGAAACAAAAATATTTAAACTAGACTGATAACAGGTATCATGATAAACTGAGTAAATATTGAAATTGTCAAGCATTTCATTTTACTTGGATCAAAACCAATGTCCACAAAAGCAGCAGTAAAAATCAAACATCCTATTGTGTTAGGGAAATCTGTGGTGAAAGACATCTTTAAAGTGTTAAAAAGCAAAGCTGTCCCGTTGAGGACTAAGATGTACCTGATTCAACCCATGATCTTTTTAATCACCACATATGCATGTGCGAGATGGACAATGAATAATAAAGACCATAGAAGAATTGATGCATTTGGATTACAGTGTCGGTGAAGAATACTGAATTTACCATGAACTGCTAGAAGAATGAACAAGTCTGTCTTGGAGGAAGTACAGCCAGAAGGTTCTTTAGAAGGGAGAATGGCCAGACTTCACCTCTCATTCTTTAGTCATGTTGTCCGAAGAAACCAGTCCTTGGAGAAGGACTTCCTGCTTGGCAAAGGAAATGCAAAAGAGGAAAACCCTCAAGGATATGGATTGCAACAATAGGCTCAAACATAGCAATTATTATAAGGATGGCACAGGACCAATTAATGTTTTGTTCTGTTTCCCATGCGGTCACTATGAGTCAAAATCAACTCAATGGCACCTAACAACAATGAAAACATGATAGAAACTGTACACATATTTTTGGGCTACTGTAACAAATTCCCAAAAACTAAATTGTTTATAACAGAAATATATGATTTTATCATTTTGGAGGCTAAACATGTGAAATCAAGATGTAAACAGGCTGATGGATACTCTGAAGTTTGTAGGAAAGTGCTTTTCTTTTCCTGGCGCCCCCCAGTTGGTAGTTACCAGCAATCTTTAGTTTTCCTCAGCTTATAGATGCATCAATCCAATCTCTGTCTCTGTCATAACATGACATTCTCTGTGTTTCTGTGTCTCCTTGCCGTTATTTAGAACACTGGTCATATTGGATTTAGGGACCATTTAACGTCAGTGACTTTGTCTTAATTTAACTGATTGCATTTGCACAGATCTGGCTTTCAAATAAATTAACACTGTAAGGGTCCAGGTGGACATGAACTTTTAGGGGACACTGTTTGACCCCATGCATCAATCAAACAAATGAAGGGTATGAAATATACAGAGATAAAACAGAATAAAGTTGCATGTTGTGAAGCTCAATGATTTTTAAGGTAGCACTATGTAAGATGAAAAAAGTTCCTGAATGATCAACTCCACATATATCTTCTTTATTTATGGAATTTCAAAAATGAAACTGTGGCAGAAAAATTACAGTGTTTACAAAACTAGGAGAAGACTTATTTCAAGATTTTCCACAAAATCTAGGCTGGAAAATATTGTTATAATTTTGTAAAATATTTTTAGAATAATTTTAACCCTCCAAAATTAAACTTATTGAAGTAATCAATAGTTGTATTTTGTGAATATTTCTAGTTCTGCCTTCTTTAAAACAAATAGTAGGCGTTCACTTCCTGGCTCTCTTTTGTTCAGGTGGAGCCATGTGAGTAATTCTGACCAATCATTTGAGAGCTGAAGTGAAGGTGCTCAGGTAGATCCATAAGAGTAGTGATGTTTTGTAGAGGTCTCTGAGATGAGGGGCAAGGTCAGATAGAATTATATATCCTATTCATAATTATGTTTTCCATTATCGTAACCCTTAGCCATATGCGGCTGCTGAACGCCTGCACTCTGGCTAGTGTGACTTGGGCTGGATTTTAAATTTTATGTAAGTTGAATTAGTTTAAATTAGTAAGGTGCTCTGGTGGTGTAGTGGTTGAATACTCAACTGCCAACCAAAATGCCAATATTTCACACCCACTAGCCCTTCTGTGAGAGAAAGATGTGGCAATCTGCTTCCATAAAGATTTAAGCCTTAGAAACCCTGTGGTATGCAGTTCGATCCTATCCTATAGTATCATTATGAGTCAGAATCAACTTGACAACAATGCATAGTTTAAATTTAATAATCACAAGTGATTAGTGCCCTTTTGGATAGTATTCCCCAGATCCATCTTTTCCCAGTTGTGTGGTGATCAGTATTAATTATAGCCTTAAGCTCAGAAGTGAGTACAGCAGAAAGAACCCAGTGCTAACCTGAGATACATACAACAGAAGAGATGGCTGTTGTTTTAAATCACTGAGTTATTTTTTAGTGTTATTGCAATTAAACATATCCTAACTTAAAGGACTAATTTAGGAAGATTATTTTAGTTTAGGATTATAGGCAGAAATTCACACAAATGAAAGAAAACAAAATATACTAATAACATATTATTCTTTAAGGGAAAACAAACAAAAAATTAAAAAAGTCTGAATAGTAAATGTAACCAGTCATGACCTAAATCAAAGTGAAGAACTGAAAAAGATATATGACTGATAAAAAATTCTGTTAGTAAGCTCATAAGCACTTATTTGAATATATATGTGTGTGTATATATATATATATATATATATATATATGTTAATATATGCCCTTATTGAATTATTATATTTCAATATCCATAGAAATATAGAAACTTAAAGAGTTAGGACAATGATAGAATGATAGTTGCCAAGTGAATTGCAGTTGTGCAAAATATAAATGATATAAATAACAAAAAAATAGGACATGAGGATAGAGAAAGAAGAAGGAAATAAATTTATTTTGATTTAAAAATTCTGAGCATAAGGATTAAGACTTTACTGTATATAACTGAAGCATTTAGTGACAAAGAAATATAACAAGTCATTTTTTAAAAGTAGACACCTTTCATATCTACTAATTTTTACTTTACTATTTGGAGCATCACAATTTTTTTAGTCTCCCAAATTTAAACACTTGACAGTATCTTTCACTCTGTCCTTTCTTTGGCTATATGTATCCATTCCAAGCAATCTTGCCATCATTATCCCAGAAAATTTCTAAAGTTCTCATCTCTGCAGTTCTATTTAACGCCTCACTCATTTATCCCCTTGCGTAATTGTCTGATAGAAAAAGGGATCTATAAAATAATTATTTGTCAACTGGATTAATGTTTAATGATAAATACAAATAGCCTCCTACTGCTTTCAGTAGTTCTTATCACAGTGTTTTATTTTTAACACCCTGACAATAGGATTCAAATAATCTTCTTAACATTATAGCCATTCGGGGCTCTAGCATGGATCTCATTTCTCTGCAAGAATTTACAATTCACCTATTCTAATCTCACCCTTTTCTGTCATCCCTGAATGATTCTTCATTCAACTGGTTTTATGAGATAATCATTTTTATCCTCACTTAACCTATGAAGAGGCAGAAGATTAGAGAGTCTCAATCTTTATCAAAAGACACAGGGCCAGTACAAGTAAAATCAGCATTTGCATCCAGGTGAGCCAATCGCATATCCTCTCAATAAGCAAACTACTGAGACCATATATGAGTAAGAGATATATTTGGTTTATATAATTTTCTCTATAGGTGGGGAATCAAAAAGCATATGACTAAAAAGAAAAACAGAAATACAAAATTGAACAATTCTAATCCAGAAAACAGTGAAGATCACCTTTCACTATAAAAATCTAGATATGCTGGGTAAAATGTTATAAGGGGAAAAAAATTATCTATCTATCTATCTATCTATCTATCTATCTATCTATCTATCCAACTGTACAAGAAATGAAAGGAATTTGGTACTAGAGCTAACAGTACAACATTGGATGTTGAATGGAAAGAATGTAACAGAAATGGTTATAAATAACTAGGTGATTGGATTTATTCTCAATTCTATTTTTTATGAATGCCAGTTGTAATACAATTTCTAATTTACAGAAAGCATCCAAGAAAAGTAAATGTTTGTTAATTATTAAAATGTTTGCATATTTGCTTTATTGCTTTATCTATACAAACCGAAACTATTGCCACGGAGTAAATTCCAATTCATAGTGACTCTACAGGACAGAGTAAAATTGCCATATTGGAGTTTCCAAAGCTGTAAATCTTTAAGTGGAAGACTGCCACATTTCCCCCCTCAAGGAGCTACTGGCCTGTTCAAACTGCCAAGCTTTTGGTTAGTAGCCAAGCATTTAACCCTTATGCTATCAGGCTCCTTTATTCTGTACAAACATATGCATGTGTATGAATACACACAGAAACACAAATATAGAAATATTTTTTTCTAAAACAGTTTGGAATAAGTTGCATATCCCATGATATTTCATCCTTAACTATATCAAAGTGTATTTCTTTTTTTAATAATTTAATTTTTTATTGTTGAAAATACACACAGAACATATACCGATTCAACAACTTGAACACGTACAGTTCAGTGACATTGATTAAATTTTTTAGTTGTACAACCATTCTCACTTTTTCCAAATAGTCCCTCCCTCTTAATATAAACTCACTAGCAACTAAGCATTCGAGCTAACCTTTCAACTTTCAGTTGTCAATTTGATCCCATATATATAGTTCTTAAAAAAAAAAAAAAACTCAAGCCAGACATTCGTTACTAATTAAGCTATTATTTGATATATAGAATATTTGAAAATATATTTTTGGTTTAAGTTTTAAAGATTATTTCAGGGTAATAGTTTCAAATAGCATCCAGTCTTAATGACTATATTATTTTTATCAAAGATTCTATTTTAGAATACTGATTAAAAGAGGGAAAATCTGAAATAGAATTTCAAATCTTCATTGTCATTTCTTCAGAACAGAATATTCTCTTATGTAACTACATTAAAATGATAAAAATCAGGAAATTTAACATTAGTGACAATGATCAAAGTAATCTACAATCTATATTCAAACGTTCTCAATTTTTGCAACAATATCCTTTACAATCATTTTCTCACTGCAACTGGAACCAATTCAAAACATGCATTGCGTTTAGTTGTCAAGTCTTTTTGTTGGTGTTGTTGTTGTTATGTGCTGTGGAGTCAGACCCGACTTATAGCAACCCCTCCTTGGGTTTCAGAGGCAGTATCACTATGGAAGTAGATCGCCCAAACTTCCTTCCACAAGTCTTTCTAGACTTTCTTTAATCTGAAACAGTTCCTCCTTTTTTATTTTGTTTGGTCTTTTCATGATCTTAAAATATTTAAGAATACTGGCCAATTACTTTGTACACTATACCTCAATTTAGTTTTTTAGTGTGATATTTTATCATCATTATATTTTTTATTTTTGATTTGTTTCTTTGTTAAATTGGAAGGAATAACACAGATGTGGGAGCTCTGGTGGCATAGTGCCTAAGGTATTTGTCTGCTTACCAGAAGGCTGGTGGTTCAAACCCACTAGCCACTCCTCAGAAGGAAGGTTGGACAATCTACTTCTGTAGTGATACCACCTCCGAAACCCAAGGAAGGGCCTATAAGACAGATCTGACTTGATGGCAGTGAGTAACACAGATGTTATACTGTGATCTATGTGCATTATTAGGGAGCATGTGGTGCCAGTTTTCCTAATAATTGGTGATATTTAATTTAATCTCTTAGTTAAAGTTGTAAAAGGCATGTTTCTCCACTGTAATGGTACTATCATTCCTTTGCAGTTCATAAATAATTTGTGGCAAGATGCTTTATAAGAGGAGTCTCTGGATGAATACGTTTACCTGCTAATACATTCACTTGCTAACTGAAATGACTGGAGGTTTGAGTAAACTGAGAGGTTGTTGTTGTTGTTGTTATGTGCCGTTGAGTAGGACCCAACTCATAGCGACTCTTCCTTGGGTTTCCGAGGTGGTATCACTACAGAAGTAGATTTCCCCATCTTCCTTCCAATGAGTTGCTGGTGGGTTTGAACCGTCAGCCCTCTGGTTAGCAGTCCAGTGCCTTAGGCACTATGCTACCACACTGAGAGGTACGTTGGAAGAAAAACCTGGCAATCTACCAAAATATCAGCCATTGCAAATCTTATGCAGTTAAGTTCTACTCTGACACTCGTGAGTATACTATGAGCTGGAGTCTACTTAAAGGCAACTGGTTACTGTATAATATCTTACTCATAGTCACTTTTTTAATTGTCTTCCAAATCATTTATAGCATCTATTCACTGATGTTTCTTGCTTGAATTATGACTGTGATGGTTGAAGAACATTATTATCTAACTCCAGCATTTCTTCAGTTTATTTTTTGGAATTCCACTGTAAGGGAAAGGTCCTCCTTCCCTCTTTTTTTCCTTGCTTCCTTCCTTTGTTTCTTTCTTTTCTCTTTCTTTATCCATCCCATCAAATCAATCCTGACTCTGACAGTGATCCTGTAGGACAGTGTAGAAGTGTCCCATACAGTTTCCAAGGCCGTAATCTTTTATGAAAGAGAGTATCACAATTTTCTCCCATGAAGCAGCTGCTGGGTTTCAACCACTGACCTTTCAGTTAGCACCTTAGTGCTTAAACACTGCATCACCAGAGTTCCTTCTATAATGGTTAAACTCATTGCTGTTGAGTTGATTATGAGATTATAGGATGGAAAAGAACTGTCCCATAAGTTATCCAAGTAGTAACTTTTTACAGAAGTAGACTGACACATCTTTTTCCTTCAGTGCAGCTCGTATTGATATATTCAAACTGCCTACCTTTTGGTTAGCAGACAAACACTTGATCACTTTGTCACCAGGCCTCCCTCTGTGAAGAGTACAGAGTAGAACACCTGTGGCCATCTTTCTTTGTCACATAGGGTGTCTATGAGTTGAAAATTGACTTGGCAGCATCTAACAACAGCATCCAACCTACTACAAATCCTACCGCTGTTGAGTAGATATTCACAGTGACCCTAAAGGACAGAGTAGAACTGCTCCTAAAGGTTTCCAAGGTTATAATTCTTTATGGAAGCAGACTGCTACATCTTTCTTCCACAGAGCAGCTGGTGGGTTCAAACTGTCTACTTTTTGGTTAGCAGCCGAGCGTTTAAGCACTGCGCAACCAGAGTTGTTGTTGTTGTTGTTATGTGCCATTGAGTCAGTGCAACCAGAGTAGTATCTCCTAATAGTGAAAAACAAGTGTGTCACTGTATTAAATGGATTATTATAATAGAGGAAATGGAGTTCTGCAATAAGGTGAAAGATGGTAATGTAACAAGAGAAAGACTACTGCATCTGGTAAATGCTCTGACAGCAATATTTTCAAGCAACTTAAAATTCAGGCAGAAAAGATCTTACCTTTTACAGGGAGAAATAAAGGAGAATAGAAAAAAAAAAAATATGGGTGGTTTAATTGGATCGTTGATAAGGGAATATCTTGACTCCTGGTCAGCAGATTCTTGGAAGGGCTTATAAGGAAGATCCATTTAATATTCTAGTGCTAACTGGGGCTGACAGTGGGTCAAAGTGCAAAAGCCCAGGGAAAGGGAAGAAGATTAATAAAAATTTGGTCAAGTCAGTTACTTTGTTCAGATGGGTGAGTTAGTACAAAGAGATCAGCTAAGATTTTATGGCAATGAATTTATAGGAATTTGGAGAGTCTGTGCATGGCTTAGGAGGCCTGGTGGTGTAGTGGTTAAAGTGACTGCTAACCAACAGGTCAGCAGTTCCAAACCCACAGCACACCATGGAAGAAAGATGTATCTGTCTGCTCCTGTAAAGATTTATAGCCTTGGAAATTCTATAGGGAAATTCTACTCTGTCCTACAGGGTAGCTATGAGTTGGAAACATATCTGCAGCCATCAGTTTTTTTTGTTTGTTTGTTTTGTTTTTTGTTTTTTTGGTTTTGGATGTCTGGTCTTATCACACTTAAAAAGGCAGCATCCATGAGTCTTAGCTATGTCATATGAAAAGGATGGTCCTTGTAGCAAGTTGTTCCCTGAAACACAAAAATTGTGGGCATTTCTTTAAATGTCGTTATTCTCCAGGATCATGGGCTCCAATAAAGTTCAATATTGTAAGTTTTTAAACCACTGTAAAGAAAAAAAGGGAAACAGAGATATATACAATCATTTATGTTTAAGGTCAGAGTGAGCAGTACAGGCAAGGAATAATGAAAACGTCCCTGCTCAGTAAGCATTTACCTAATGAAGGTTGTGTGCTCAGTGCTGTTGAAAGTTCAAGAGCAAAATGGATAATATTCCTACCTTCAAAGGAATTCTGAACTGCTGTGAGTGATTATTTCAGACCCAAGTAAAAATCTCTCTAGCGTAGATATAAACTAACGTTTTTGCTGCATACAGGAGAAAAGATATTCTTCATAGATATGAGACACAGAAATACAATTTGAACAAGGTATATCTGTGTTGGATCAACCTGATAAAGGTTTGCTCTTTCTAATCACTTTCACATATATCACCTCACTAGAAAAGCACAAACTATCATGAATTAACCATAGTAGGCATCGCTTTCTTCTTTTTAAAGTTAGGAAAATATGTTAATAAACAAATATGACTAATAAATGATTATTCTCAAAATCCTAGCTTAGTTAATTTCCAATATGGTTATCCCCCCCCCACTCTTCTGTATTATATTATCAGGACTGTGCCAAATAGAGAGAGTGCATGAAAGAAATAGATCTTACCTGGGAGCAAAAAGAAAGTTAAAAAGAGGGAAAGGGGTAATAATAAAACAAATTTGCACAATAAAGTAAATTTGTGCAGTTGGGCCCAGGGTTTGGGAAGATAAATAATAGAGAAATCTGGGAGGACAGATGAGAATAATACTGATTACACAGCATGCTAGAATTTGTGCTGTATTCAGTGTAGTGTCTGAAGATTTCTGGCAACTCTTAAATTTTTCTTCTTTTCTATCAAATCTATTCATAAATCAATTTCTCTTTGGAAACCTTGATTTCCAACTCACTGGACCTCTAAGTTTCTTGTTCTGTATCTTAATAATTTGCGTTATATTTTTCATATGAATTTGGCAAATAATGCTTGAATGGATGTATACAGAAATATGCATATATTTGCATACATACTTCACATACATTCAATGATTTTACTCAAAACTCATGAAAACAAAAACCTTGAAACTGCACTTGACATTAAAAAGTAACTGAACACACTGATTGAAGAATACACACTGATTGTCATGCAATTTTAATAGTGTGGCAAAAAAAAAAATGCTAATACTGAGACATAATTATAAATGCAATATCATTGATATAAAAAAATATTGCAGGTTCTAAGGGAATTGAGTATTTTATTTATTTTTAAAATCTTCTAGTTTCACTTAATAATAATATGATATTCAGTGAGCTATATAATAAATTATTCAAATTCATAGGGAGAATATCTCATAATTTATATGATTGCACCTTAAGGAAACAAATTTGATTAATATTCAAGGGTGAACAGTGTGATTTAGGTAAAGAAGATTCACATTTTTTGTTGTTCACTTCTGATATATATGTATTTTTTTACTTGTGATTTGGGTGAAGATTTACAGAGCAAATTCACTTTCCACACGGCAGTTCACATATACTTTGTCTCATGTCATTGACCACAGTTTACCACAATGCAACAGCTCCTTTCCCACTTCCTTCCCTTAGTTACCTCTTCCCAGTGTCCATCCCTCCATACACTCCTGCACCCTGAGCTGTCTCCCTGTGCATAAGCAGCCCTTCTTTCTCCCATGATTGTTCTCTCCAAGGAGTGTATCTACTTGAGGTAAATGTTCAAGCCATATGCCTGTCTTTTGTTTGGCTGGAAACCACAGATGTGGGTTCAATTCCAGACCTGAAGTGCAGCTAGGGGCCATAGACTCAGTGGTTCTACCAGGCTCTATCGGACCAGCAAACCTGGTCGCAACCTTTTTTTCTCCAAATGATTTTGAGTTTTGTTCCACATTGTTCTCCCTCTCTATCAAGGATCTCCTACAGAGATCCCCTTCCAAGTGGATACAGTGGTAGCCAGACACCATCTAGTTCTTCTGGTCTCATAGTTGTATAGGCTGCAGATAGGATGGTGTACCAGTCTCTAGGACTAATTGTTTCCATGAATTTTGGATTTCTTCATTCTTCTTTGTTCTGGACAAGGAGAGACCCATCGTTGCATCTAGATGGCAGATTTCTAGCTTTTAAGATCCCAGGCACTACTCGCAAAAGTAGGAAGTGGAACAATGTCTTGTATAGTATGTTATGCCAATTGAACTTGATGGCCCTGCGACTATGGTCCCAAGCCCGCAGGTTCAACTACTTGGTCCCTCTGGGCAGCAGGCTGTGGCCAAGCAGTGATCTCAAACTTGCCCCTTGTCAGCTCTACTATACACCTGGGAATTCTGTTCATTCACATAAACTTGTAAGACCATTATCTGCCAACCCTATGTATATGTTCTTGGATACACTCCCCATTTCATAGAAATACCTAATCATTGAGCCTTTCCACCCATCTATCCACCCATATACCCATGTTTGCCTTCACTGACAACACAGTACTGTATGTGCAAAAGGGTTCATATTTGTTGTCTCTACCACCCATGTACCTCTCTATGTGTTTCTCATCCCCAGTGGTGTCATATTGGTCACTCACATTTGGTACATTGCTCTTCTCTTCACCCAAATCAATACTTATCTCTATCTATCTAACAGACTTCCCTCCCCTCCCATCCTACTCCTGGTAACCAACAAAGAAAATTTCCTTCTATAGATAAACCTTTTCTTAACATCTACAATAAGGGACTAATACAATATTTGTCCTTTTGTGATTGACTTATTTCACTCAGCATAATGTCCTCATGTTATCATTTCCTTTGTTGCTGTTGTTTTAG
>NW_006922880.1:107076-107631 GCF_000298275.1 Orycteropus afer afer | reverse complement strand
TGTATGTATGTATGTAAGAAGCTCTGGTGGCATAGTGTCTAAGGCATTTGACTGATAACCAGAAGGCTGGAAGTTCAAACCCCTCAACTGCTTCTCAGAAGGAAGGGTGGGCAATCTACTTAGGTAGTGACACCACCTTGGAACCCCAAGGAGGGGTTGCTATGAGTCGGAAGTGACTCCACCCAGTGAATTTGTTTTTCTTTTTTGTTGTTGTTTATACCAAACCCACTGCCATTGAGTCAAATGTGACTCATAGAGACTCCTCCTTGGGTTTCTTAGGCAGTATCACTATGGAAGTAGATTGTCCAATCTTCTTTCCGAGGAGCAGCTGGTGGTTTTGAACCACCAGCCTTCTGGTTAGCAGTCAAATGCTTTAGACACTATGCCACCAGAGCTTCTTACATACATACATACATACATACATACATACACACACACACACATACATATGCTACATTTGTATTCACTTACTCTTTATTTAACTAATCTAAAAGCACTATGCCACCAGAGCTTCTTACATACATACATACACACACACACACACACACATACATA
>NW_006922880.1:104235-105935 GCF_000298275.1 Orycteropus afer afer | reverse complement strand
GCGTTTTCATAGATATTTTCATGTGCATGTGATTTTATGCGTGTTTCTTAACTATAGATTTCAAAATAAATGCTTATTCTGAAGCAAATAAAAGTGGCTAACAGAAATTAATCACCTGGTAAATACCAGAACTTTTAAAACTAGTGTGATATAAAGTAGAAATATTTCCATTATGTCCCTATTGAGAAATTAGGCTTAAAATGGGAAATTATTTGCACATAATTAGCCATGATAGGCTTGGGCCTGCTTGACTTCAAGTGCCCAGTGACTGAAATTTCTATCCTGTCTATTTTCTCTTTGGAATCCAGTTAGTTACTCTCAGTTTTACAAAAAGAACTCTGTATCACAGAATGGAGAAGCAATTCAGGTCATTATAAAGGACAAGAAAGGAGTCATTTTAAATAAATAAAGATCCTAACAAAAAACAGATTTAGATATAAAATTAAAAATCATAAAGAAGCAGTGATTCTTTGGTACTGGCTAAACTGGATATTCATTTGCAGAATAATAAAACAAGATTTGTACCTCATACCATATGTAAAAACTAACTCCAGATGTGTCAAAGACTTAAATATGAAACCTAAAACTATAAATTTCCCCTAGGAACTGTAGGGGCAAATTTAAGGGCCCTAATATATGGCATAAATAGACTATCAAACATAATTCAAATTGCACAAACAGCAGAAGAGAAACTAGATGAATGGGACCTTCTAAAAATTAAATTCTTATGTGTTACAAAAGCCTTCTCCAAAAAAGTAAAAAGAGAATCTACAGATTGGGAAAAATATTGGCAATGACATATCTTACTAGGGACTTATCTTTAAAATGTTAAAAACTTCAACAAGAAAAAGACAAACACTCCAATTAAAATAAGGTCAGAAGACATAAATAGACACTTCTCCAAAGAGGATATTCAGGCAGCTAACAAACACATGAAGAAATGTTCACAATCATTAGCCATTAGAGAGATGCAAATCAAAACAATGAGATCCCATCTTGTAGCAGCACTAAGATTAAAGTTCAACAACACAGAAAATAAAAAATACTGCAGAGGATGTGGAGAGATTTGAACTCTCATACACCGCTTATGGTACTATAAAATGATACAACCACTGTGGAAATTAGTATGGCAGTTCTTTGAAAAGTTAGAATTAGAAATACCATTTGATTCAGCAATCCCATTACTAGGTATATATCCTAAAGAAGTAAGAGCCAGGACAAGAATAGATATTAGGCACACCCATGTTCATCTCAGCACTACTTACAATAGCAAAGAGATGGAAACAACCTAGGTGCCCATGAACAGAAGAATAGATAACAAGCTACCGTACATACACACAATGGAATACTATGCAACCCTAAAGAATAATGTAGAATCTACAGAACACTGCATAATGTGGATGAACTTGGAAGACATTATGCTGAGTGAAATAAATCAATCACAGATTATATTAGTCTGTTATTGTAAAAAGTGTAGGAAAGGTTTACATATGGAAGGAAACTTCCATTGTTGGCTACCAACGGTGGGAGGGGAGGGGAGAGAACACTGCTAAATAGGTGGATACAATAATTGATTTGGGTGAAGGGGAAGGGCAGTGTACCAAATGTAAGTGATCAACATGGTGGCATTGAGGAAGAGGAAAACAGAGAGAGGTACATAGGAGGTAAAGACAACAAAGATGAACCCTTTTGCATGTACA
>NW_006922880.1:89708-103270 GCF_000298275.1 Orycteropus afer afer | reverse complement strand
CTAACAGAAATTAATCACCTGGTAAATACCAGAACTTTTAAAACTAGTGTGATATAAAGTAGAAATATTTCCATTATGTCCCTATTGAGAAATTATATGTATATTATACCTTAAGTATTTTTCCCTCTAATCCCAACTACCCAGAGCAGATGACACAACCTTGCTTGCTGAAAGCCAAGCGAACTTGAAGCACTTGCCAATGAAGATTACCGGCTACAGCTTTCAGTACAGATTACAGTTTAACATAAACAAAACAAAAATCCTCAAAGTGGGCAATAAGCAACATGATAAATGGAGAAAAGATTGCAGTTTTCAATGATTTCATTTGACTTGGATCCAAAAATCATCATCACTGAATTAGCAATCAATAAATCAACTGATGTGTAGCACTATGAAAATCTGCAGCAGAAAACTTGTTTAATGTGTTAAGAGCGAAGATGTCACTTTGAGGACTAAGTGCATGTGACTCAACCAATGCCTCATAGGCATGGGAAAGCTGGGCAATGAATAAGAAAGACTGAAGAAGAAGTAATGAATTTGAATTATTGTGTTGATGAAAAATATTGAGTATGTTATGGACTTCCAGAAGAATTAATGAATCTGTCTTGAAAAGTATACCACCAGAATGATCTATAGAAGCAAGGAGGGCAAAACTACATTTCATGTACTTTGGTTGTGTTATCAGGAGGGCCAGTCCCTGGAGAAGGATGTTGCGCTTGGTAAAGTAGAGGGTGAGTGAAAAAGAGGAAGAACCTCAGCTAAGTGAATTGACACAGTGGCTGCAACAGTAGGTGCAAAAATAGCAGTGACAATGAATATGACTCAGGATTGGACAGTGTTTCATTCTGTTATACATTGGATCATTATGAGTTTGAACCAATGCCACAGAAACTACCAACTTAGAGTTATCTCTTAGGTCCTTGGGTGCCCTAAATGGCTTGCAATCTTGTAATAACCAAAAGGCAGTGGTTCAAACCCACCCAGAAGTGCCACAGAAAAAAGGCCCTGGTGATCTACTTTGTTCAGATTATGGCCATTGAAATTTCTATGCCATGCACTTCCACTCTTAAATGGATGGTTTGCCCCAACAACAAAAAGATAGCAAAAAGGAGTAGAATTGTCTCTTAGGATCTAAGAAAAAAGAACAAATCACTTTAGGTAACATTGACATTTTCTAAGTGGTACAGAATCTATTCTATTGTTTTAAGAAGACTACTAAATCATATTTGTGGTTTATTACTTTTCAAAAATTATTATGTAAGACATCAAATGTGTAACTAATTATGAAATAAGTAACCAAATCATCAATATAAACATTGTGTTAACCTTTTCTATTTGACAACATATACTACACTGTCAAGTCCTGCCTTACTTGTTGTAATATTGCATATTTTATTTTACCCTAATTTTAAAATTCCATATGTATTTCTGCCTTATTCTATTCTATTCCTTTTTAAAATGAGGCATAAAAAAGACATTAATTATATATAATTTACATTATATATAATTGTTATATATAATTTATATTATATATAATTATTATATATTTAATTATGTATAAAAAACAAACACACCACTGTTGAGTCAGATCTGACTTGGGTTTCCTGAGGTGGTATAACTATGGAAATAGCTTGCCCGATCTTCCTTCCGAGGAGTGCCTGGTGGGTTTGAGCCACCAGCCTTCTGGTTAGCAGTCAAATGCCTTAGGCACTACACCAACAGAGCTCCCATTTGATTATACATAAATGCATAATTTTTAGAAATTGTTTTTTAAATATTCAAGTTTTTAGAATAATCTTTGGCATTCTGTATACCACATAATGAGTCTGATTTTCCAAAAGTTTGGTGGTTCCAAACCCATCCAGAGGCTGCACCACGGAAAAACTTAGGTAATCTGTTCTGATAAATAAAACCTGCTGCTGTCAAGTCAGGTCTGATTCATAGTGACCCCTCCTTGAGTTTCCAAGGCTATATCACTACAGAAGTAGATTACCAACCTTCCTTCTGGGGAGTTACAATAAATAATATAGCCTAAAAATCTTGGAGGGAATATCTACTCTATCACATGGGATTGCTAATAGTCTAAATTTATTCAACTGCACATAACAATAGCAACAACAACAACATTTATATTTTCTAGAGATTCTTGGTGTTAAAACTGGCCCTGACCTCAAATCAAGAGCAGAAAATAAGAATGGACAAAGGGAGCTATGGGTGATATATTAGGAACCTGAGGAAAAGAAGTAGAAAAACTCTTTCTAAATCATCTATTTGCTTAGAATCAACTATTTTAAAAGGGCATCATTTATCACTTATTTTATAAACAGCCAATATAGAATCTTCTCTTACAGTGATGAAAACACTTTATTTTCTGATGTAGAAACTATAACTTAAATAGAAAGATACTGTATTCATAATGGGAATCTGATGTTTAGAAAAATGTTACAATAAAAATAATGAATTATATTTATGTAGCTGTAAATAAAATGAATAGAATAAAAGCCCTTGAATTTTACCAACATGATCAAACCACTAAGAAAACAATGAAGAAACATAAAAAACTAGCAATATGTTGTTCTGCGATAGACCTTACAGAAATTCTCTGATATAAAATAAAATTAAGAATATTATATGAATAGTTTTAAAGGATTTGCTAGGCTTGATAAAAAGAGGGAAAAGGATCTCTTCAGAATTATATTAAACATTTTAATTTTAAATATTAAAAAAGCTAATGTAATTTCATGACAAATATTAAATAATATTTTACATCTTCCACTAAGGATATGACTTTTATTTAAATTATGTATTAAGTATGAGAATTGGTATAATACTAGGATCTCAAGTATCTAAAAGCATTGTGCATGTTTATCATATCTTAAGTAAAATAAGTGTCTAAATGATAAACTTAATTAGAAAAATATCTATTATTAAACATTGCAGTAGAAAAATTCTTAAATACTTTGTAATTTATTAATTTAACAAAGACTTATCAAACACCTGTTCCTGGGTGCTATCAACTCAATTTCAATTCGAAGCAACCCTCTAGGACAGAGTAAAATTGCTCTGTAGGGCTTCCTAGACTGTAATATTTGTGAGAGCATATTGCCAGTCTTTTCTTTCTCTTTGCTACTCATAACTTCAGACTACCGATGTTTCAGTTACCAGCCAAGAGCTTACCCGTTTTGCCACCAAGGCCCCTTCTATTATGTACCTACCATGTATCACAGATCTCTGGAATGTGCTGAAATTTGTCTATTGTTACTTATCAAAACTCTGTCTTTGTGGCCTTCAATGAAATAAAGGAGTGGGAAGATTGGAAACAACCTATAACATATTTTCTTGGTTGCAAATTCTGCTTAATATTCCGTGAATGAGAGACAATACATGACCTTTGGAAGGCAGATGAGAAGGGGAAACCAATAATCTCCTTAAGTGTGGATTGTGATTATGTTGACTTCAACACATGGACTTCACCTCAGACAATCTGATGCGATCATATTGTTGTTATTATTAAGTGCTATCAAGTCAACTCTGACTCATGGCAACCCTACATCAACAGAACAAAACACTGCCCAGTCTTGCACCATCCTCTTAATCTTTGATAAACCTTGTGTTAATACATCTCTTTCAGAGTCTTCTCCTCTTTCACTGACACTCAACTTTACCAAGCATGATATCCTTCCCCAGGTCTGACAACATGACCAAAGTAGATGATAAAGTCTGCCCATTCTCCCTTCTAAAGAGTATTTCAGCTGCATTTCTTCCAGGACAGAGTTGTTCATTCTGGCTGTCCAAGACATTTTCAATATTCTTCCATAACACCACAATTCAAAGGCATCAATTCTTTTTCAGTCTTCCTTATTTATTATCCATCTTTCACATGCATACAAGGCAACTGAAAATACACTGGCTTGGATTAGGTGCATCTTAGTCTTCAAAGTGACATCTTTGTTCCTTTAAAGATTTAAAACAGTTTTTTGCAAGAGATTTGTCCAGTACAATGCGACATCTAATTTCTTGACTGCTGCTTTCATGGGTATTGATTGTGGATCCAAGTAAAATGAAATCCCAGGCATCTTTGATCTTTTCTCCATTTCTTGTCATATTGTCCAGTTGTGATGGATTTCATTTTCTTTATGTTGAGGTGTAATACATACTGCATACTGTAGTCTTTGATCTTCATTAGTAAGTGTTTCAAGCCATCTTCACTTTCAGCGAGCAACATTGTGTCATCTGCATATTGAAGGTTATGAGTCTCCCTCCAAACTAGATGACACATTTATCTTCATATAGGCCAGCTTCTTGGATTATTTGCTCAGCATACAGATTGAATTAGTATGGTGAAAGGACACAACGCTGAAGCACATCTTTCCTGATTTTAAACCATGTAGTATACCCTTGTTCTCTTTGAATGACTGCCTCTTGGTTTATGTATAGGTTCCTCATGAGAACAATTGTTTGGGAATTCCCATTCTTGGCAATGTTATCCATAATTTGTTGTGATCCACACAGTAGAAGGTCTTTGCCTAATCAATAAAACTCAAGTAAACATCTTTCTGGTATTCTTTTCTTTCAGTCAAGATCCATCTGACATCAGTAATAATATCCTTCATTCCACATCCACTTTGGAATCTAGCTTGAATTTCTAAAAATTCACTTTCAGTATACTGCTGAGACCATTTTTAAATCATCTTCAGCAAAATTTTACTTGCATGTCACATGAATGATATGCTTTGATAATTTTGGTCTTTTTAATAACCATTTCCTTTCTTCATGTGTTATGTTCTTGATGTCATTCACAACTCATATGGTATTTGGTAACTGATGTTCAATGCCTCAAATCAGTTCTTCAGACAGTTTCTAAGTTCAAGTAGGATACAATCATGGTCATATTTTGGCTATCAGGGACCTGTTTTATTTTCTTCATCTTCAACTTGAACTTGCATATGAGAAATTGATGGTCTGTTCCATAGTCAGCCTCTGGACTTGTTTTAACTGATGATGTTGTGCTTCTCCATCTTCTCTTTCCACAGATGTAATTGACTTGATTCCTGTGCATGTCATCTGTAGAGGTCTATGATGTGTATAGTCATGGTGTATGTTGCTGAAAAAAGATATTTGCTATGAATAAGTAACTATTCTTGCAAAATTCATCATGTGATCTCTAGCATCATCCCTAGTCCATATTTTCCAACTACTGATGCTTATTCTTTGTTTGCCATTTTCACATCCCAATGTTGGTAGTAATCAGTACATCTCAACTGCATGTTTTGTCAATTTCAGGCTGCAGAATGTGGTAAAAATCAATTTATTCATTTTTTACTTTAGTGGTTGGTACGTAAGTTTAAATATTAGTACTAACTGATTTTCCTTGTAGGTGTATGGATATTACCCTATCACTAAAGAACTCTATTTCAGGACACAATGCTGTACTTCAATATCTGACTATATACACTGTTAAGTCATATAAACCAAATAATAGTTGATGCCTCTATTTTGGCACCAATTGGTTGGCAAGTTGATTGCACTAAATTGTGGATATAGACTCAATTTGCCATTACTGTATTAATCTGTGAACTGGGTATGTATTTGCTTTTCTTGATTTCAATTTTTTGCTTGTACCACAAGCCATGAACATTTTGAAAGTCATAGTTTCATTCATTATTTTGCAAATAACATTGACTCTGACTAAAAATATAATGGATTTCTAGTCAATGGAATTCTTTGTTCTAATGTCTCTCATCACCTAGAAGCAGCTAGACTAAGAAAATGATAGAATGTTATATCTAAAATTCACATAAGGTCAGCAAAAAAGAGGAAGACTCTCAATAAGATGGATTGACACGGTGGCTGATACAATGGATTTGAACATAGGAAATTTCTGGGAGTGGCATGGGACTGCGCAGTGTTTTATTCTGTTGCATACATGGTTGCTATGAGTTGGAAGTGACTCAAAGGCGTTTAAGAACAACAATAACAATCAAAGACTCATTTCTGGTTTTATTTATGCACACCATCTTAGAGCTTTGGTTGCTCCTCTATAAAATATAATACATTCTCTGAAACAGTGATTTTCATATGCTTTTACTACTCACAGGTAAATGGGTCTGGGTGTGAATGAATAGAGGTGAAGTGGTTTATATCCCTAATATTTGTAATGACCCAGCTTAAAATAGGTTTCCTATCTACTTATTTTGTTTTCCAGTTTAAAGGAATGTGTTTCAGTGAAAACAATGTGTCTAACATAGAAAAAAAATGAATGTTTCACTGAACTGCAAGTTGAGGTTAAATATGACCACTTTAGTTGTTTCATACCACTGAATTAGATGGAAAAGGTTCAGTTCATTCTTTTGGCTCAGGTGATTGATCTTGATTATTAAGGGAAGTGTGTTTATCTTTACACAATGCTGCAAATAGTACTGTATCTAAAACCAATAATTTTCTTTGAGGCACTTCTTAGATTTTCTTTTTCCAGTGATATTACATAGAACTTAGAAAAGATAGAAGTATCAAAAACAATTTTTTTTTTTAATCACCCTACCACCTTCCATCTTTTAGAAGTGAAAGTTTGGATCTAGAATACAATTGAAAAGCCACGTTTTCTTAAAGAAAGTGTAGCTTTGAAGGTCCAATCTCATTAACTGATTAATTAACATTCATTGCATTTAATTTATAAATGTTTGTGATTTATTTGTATTCATTAATTTATTAATCATGTATATATGCCCTTTCATGCACTATTTTATATGAGGTATATTGATGGAAGTTAACCTCCTAATATATTCTTTAAGATATTGGCTATTTAGAGATGGTACAATATTGATGTAATTGGTCTCACAGAATCATGTATGTGTTGAATTGACAAATGTTGTTATCTATACTTTCATAACAATATTCCTGTTGTTAGGTGCTGTCAAGTAGGTTCCAATTAATCATGACCTTATGTACAACAAAACGAAACACTGTCCCATCCTGTACCATCTTCACAATCATTTTTATCCTCAGCACATTGACATAGCCACTGTGTCAATCCATCTTTTGGGGGGTTTTCCTCTTTTTTTGCTGACCATCTACTTTACAAAGTATCATATCTTTCTCCATGGAGTGGTCCCTCCTAATAACATAACTAGAGACAAAATCTTACCATTCTTGCTTCTAAGGAGCATTCTGACTGTACTTTCTCCAAGACAGATTTGCTTGCTCTTCTGGTAGCCCACGGTATGTTTAAAATTCTTCCAATACCATATTTCAAATGCATCGATTCTTCTTGAGGCTTCCTTATTCATTGTCTGCCTTTTGCATGCATAGTAGACAATTGAAAATACTATAGGTTGGGTCAAGTGCACCTTAATCTCCAAAGTGATGTCCTTGCTCATTAACACATTAAAGAGACCTTTTGCAGTGGCTTGCATGTTGTGGTGATGCCAGAAGTTATGCCACAATTATTTCAAATACCAGCAGGTTACCTATGATGGACAGGTTTCAGCAGTTTCCAGACTAAGACAGACTTAGAAAAAGGAAGTGGCAGCTTCTTCTGAAAAACTGGCCACTGAAAACCCTATAAATTTACAACAAATGCAAAATAAAATTAATAAGACAAAAAGATTGAATGTCAGTCATGTATAGATGCATGAGTTTTGTTTCTCAGTTATTGGTCATAAGGAATTCTTCAAGAAGCCATAGATGTAGAGTAGGAGAGGGAAAGTAATATGACTAAAGTGAAGATGACAAGCATTTTGGCCACTTCCCATGCAACTTACTTGTTCCTTGAGGTCCTTCTGTAGCCCAATCTCTTATGTACCACTTCCATTTAATGATGGGCTGCTGCTGTTCACATGCAACTTTATAACCCATGGGTCAGACAACATGCAGTTCATGATGAGCAGCTCAGGCCAGAGGATAACTTGCTCGTCCATGGCTAGGCATTCAGTCTCTACCAAGACAAGCCAAAGCTGTTTCTCAAAAGGAGAGTAGTTAAATGCAGAAGATAGTGGCAACACTTTGTTCCAAAATCCTCAGGGTTTGCACTGTGATTCACCAAATAGAGACCTACCAAAGACTCCAAACAGCATCTCTGTTACTGATGCTTCAGTGAGCATTTGGTCAGCTGTATCATATGACTCAAGTGGTAGAGTGGCTTGCACAGCAGTCTGAATCTGTTGCAGAGCCTTCTTTTGTTCTGGACCCCAATGAAAACTCACAAAGGAACGCAACTTCTAAAATCACTTGGTAAATAGGCTGGAGTAGCATACACAAGGTGGCTCTGGTAGCATAGTGCCTAAGGCATTTGACTGCTAACCAGAAGGCTGGCGGTTCAAAACCACCAGCCACTCTTCAGAAGGAAGATTGGGCAATCTGTAATGACATTGCCTCAAAAACCCAAGGAGGGGTCGCTATGGGTCTGGTCCAACTCAATGGCACATAATAGCAACAGCACAGCATACCCAAATCCAAAGAGAACCATCAGGCATCATAGTTCCTTTTTAGTTGTGGGATGGGCCAGGTGCAGTAATTTATCCTTCACTTTATTAAGAATAGTTCTACACACCCCACATGCCCCTAGATATTTCAATGAGATGGATAGCACTTCAAATTTTTTCAGGTTAATTTCCAACCCTCTAGCATGCAAATGTCTTCCCAGTAAATCTAAAGTCATTGATACTTCTTCCTTACTAGATCTAATCAGCATAATGTCATCAATGTAATGGAATGGATTGCCTTTTTTGGAAGGGAAAGTTGATCAAGGTCTCTGGGGACTATACTATGACATAATGATGAAGAGTTGATATACCTCTAAGGTAGGACTGTGAAGGTGTGTTGCTGGCATTGCCAGCAGAAGGCAAACTTACTCAGATGATCTTTCAAAACTAGAATTGATAAGAAGACATTGGCAAGATCAATAGCTGCATAACAGTCACCAGGAGAGGTATCGATTTCCCTAAGCAATGAAACCATATCTGGAACAACAACTTCAATTGGAGTCACCACCTCATTAAGTTCACCATAATTCACTGCCATTCTCCAAGATCCATTCCTTTTTTTGCCAAATAGGCATGTTTAATGTCATTGTCGTGGGAATCTTCAACTCTGCATCCTTCAAGGCCTTGATGTTGGTAATAATCGCTACAATTTCTTCAGGAATGCCATATTGCTTTTGGCTTACTATTTCCCTAGGGATAAGCAGTTATAATGGCTTTCACTTGGCTTTTCCTACCATACTACCCCTTATTCTACATGCCACAGATCCAGTATGGGGGTTCTGACTGTTGCTGAGCTGTCTATTCCATATATACATTCTGGAACTGGGGACCCACTGGAACCATTATGAGATGGACCTGATGTAGGATTCCATTAATAACTTGGGATTTATACATCCCCACTGCGACTGATGGGCCACATTTGCATTTTAGGTCTTAGTAATTGTCAATTAAGATTTAGTCAGGTATTCCCCAAAAAAGTCTGATCATTTCCTTTTTCCCAGTGAGCAGTCTCTCTCCTAAAAGGCAGTTGATCGATCCTTTTGGGGAAGCTGGCAGGAAAACTAACAGTATAATTTTTTACAGTGTGGTGAGGTCTTTTCTCAAGGGAATTAGGTTTCTCCTTCATTCAAGAGATTGTAGATCTGTAAAGTGTCTTAAGTGTGAGAATTGATTGAAGGGGTGTGAGTCTATTCTGATGAATAAAGTTAAGCTCATTTTCACTTACAATTATTCTGCTTGCACAGATCAAATGAATATTTAGTAGATTTTCTATTATTTCATTCTTAGGGAAACTATGCCTAAATAGCCAGTGCCTTAAGTCCATATATGCCAGAGTATTCTGATTACTGCTTTGAATCTGCTGTCCATTATGTTAACCACATCTACCTTGTATTTGTTGATTAGGTGCTGTCACTTGGCTCATACCACCACAGGGTCCAAGCTGCCCCATTGCAGTTACCAAAACTCATTGCCTTCCAGTTGGATCTGACTCATAGTGACCCCTCCTTGGATTTCCAAAGCAATATCACTACAGAAGTAGATTGCCCAACCTTCTTTATGAAGAGTGGCTGGTGGGTTTGAACCTCTAGCCTTCTGGTTAGCAGTCAAATTCCTTAAGCACTAGTTCACCAGAGGTATCTTAATTTAGTTAGGGTAGTTCCCACTGTCAAATCTGACTTTCATAAAAGAGCAATCACAACAGTCTTCGGGGATGCTGGGGCACCCTTCACAAATTTCTTCCTCACCAGTGTGGTAAAAGGTGTGTCATCTGGGCCCTCCATATGTAGAACTATGGATCTAATCTGATCAATTCACTCTAACATGCCAATTTCCTATGCCTTTGGCTCTTTTCTTCTACTGATTGCTAAGGCAGGTCAGGTACTTCAACTTGACTTAGTGTACACCAAAACATAGTCCATGCTTCAGTAAATGAACCAAATAAAATATTACACCATTTCAAGCTGAAACATTGAATAAAAATCTGTGCTTAGTGGGTCCAAATTGATAGACTGATCTAACTTTATGTTCCATGCACCATTATTCCCCATCCTTAATAGCCATCCCCACACATATTCTCCAGGTTTCTGTTTGTATATACTAGAAAAAAGCAAAAAATGTAGCCTACCTCTTCCTGGGTTACACTCTGTATTTCATGTTTGAGGATCACTGGTGCTTAAGTCTAGGTATAGGTCTAGAGCAAAAATTGGTGGTGGTTCCTTGTAACCTTCAGCAACGTCTTGTAAGGCATCTACCTCAAGCAACACCCCAGGCACCACCCCAGGTGATATCTCAGACATGATTCATAAGACACAGCTGACTTAGTCTCATCAGATGGGAGTTAGAGGGCTGGATCTGATGACATTAATGATTCTAAGAATTTAGGAACTCTGTCACTAGCTTCCTGATTATCTGCTCATATGTTCCTATTCCAAGTTTCAAGTTACCCTTTTCTCCAATGTCCTCATTCCCCAATGTCCTCACTTTAACTTCAGACACCATTCAAATGTTGAGAATTAATTTGGCATTGTAATACAACATGTCTTAATATAAGACATTGGCTTTGGTTTTCAACAATATCAGCTCCTTTATTACAAGAAATAAATCTTTCATGGTACAAATGGAAACACTGAGGTCTTTTATGTGACATTTGAGCTGTGATTCAGAAGCCCTGAGCTCATCTCTTTGTTTCACCAATGTTTCTGGAGGACTTAGGATCTACCAGCCAGTTTCTTTACAGTTCTCATTCTGAAAAACTTGTGGAAACGTGCCAAACATCTGATCTCCCATAGCCTTACTTCACATCAGTATTTGATTTGTTGTTGGTGATATTTTACATATAAAAATTGCTGTCTTATGCCATAGATTAGCAGTCCCCTCTTAACTAATGGGACAAGTCATCAATACTTCTAAGACTAGTCAGATAGAGAACATTTTTATGTTCTGTTTCTCTAGAACCACTACCATTACCAAATGTGTTAGGATGGTTTCTCAACAGAAGGAAAACCAGTAAAGCTTATGTTAGTTCCTGTCGAGATGGCTCTCACTCATAGTAACCCTATGCACAACAGAATGAAATACTGCCAAGTTATGAGCCATCCCCACAATCCTCGGCCATCAATTCAGCCACTGTATCAATCCACCTTGTTGAGGGTATTCTTTTTGCTGACTCACCACATTACCAAGCATGATATCCTTCACCGGGGAATGTTCCTGTTGTAGTTCAGTTTGTATGTCAACTTGTCCGGGCCTGGTTGACTGGCTGGGTAGCTGATGGTAGTTATTCCCCATGATGAGACTGGCGATCAACCCTATGGTGGAATCTACCACAAGCAGCTGAGTAGCTGTCTTTGAGATGTGGTCTGCTTCCTGTATGTAAGGAGAATCCTTGGGGATAGTCTCTAGATTATGGCACCTTGAATCCTGCATGTAGCTATGTTGTTCAGCAGCCTGCCATGCTCTGCCAACCTTGGGACTTACACTGGACTTGAATTAATGGCCGGCCATGTGATTGGGTAATATCAGGACAGTGCCTTTTTACTTATCAACTTTGGGCTTGGCAGCCTCAGCAGCCAGCAGCAGTCTGAGTGAAGAAAAGCCTCTAGCTTCAGTGGGCCGGGAGCTGGAGGCAGAGCTGAAGCCTAAGGCTGAGAGGCTTTCACCCAGCCCTTAGAACCTGGCACTTTGAACTTGGATTTGAAGCTTCCAAACTGTAAGAGAATAAACTCATGTTTGTTAAGGAAATTCCATTTCTGGTATATTCTTGTCAGAGCAGCAATAGGTAACCAGTACAGGTGTCTTCTGACAACATGACAAAAGTAAGTAAGATGAAGTCTGGCCATTCTTGTTTCTAAGGTGAATTCCACCAGCACTTCTCCCAAGACGAATGTGTTCATTCTTCTGGCAGTTCATGGTATTCTCAGTATTCTTCGCCAACACCACAATTCAAAAGCATCAGCTCTTCTTTGATCTTCTTTATTTATTGCCCAGTTTTCACATGCAAATGACGTAATTGAAAATACCCTGCCTTGGGTTAAGTACACTTTAGTCTTCAAAGTGATATATATGTTCTTCAACAATTTAAAGAGGTCTTGTACAGCTGATTTGTTCAGTGCAATGTGACTTCTAATCTTGACTGCTGCTTCCACGGGTGTTGATTGTGGAACCAAGTAATATGAAAACTTTGACAACTGCAATCTTTTCTCCATTTATCATGAGGTTGCTTGTTGGTCCAGTTGTGAGGATTTTCATTTTCTTTATGCTGAGGTGTAATCCATACTGCAGACCACAGTCTTTATTCTTCATCAGTAAGTGATTCAAGTCATCTTCACTTTCAGCAAGCAAGGTTGTGTCATCTGCATATTGCAGGTTGTTAATGTGTCTTCCTCCAATCCTGATGCTGCATTCTTCAGATAGTCCAGCTTCTCAGATTAGTTTCACAGCATAAAGATTGCATACATTTGGTAAAAGGATACAACCATGCTGTACAACATTCATGATTTTAAACCATGCCGTAGCCTCTTGTTCTGTATGAACAACAGTCTCCTGGATTATCATAGATTCCTCATGAATACAATTAAATGTTGTAAAAATTCCCATTCTTTGCAAGGTTATCTATAATTTGTTATGATCTACACAGTTGAATGCTTTTGCATAGTCAATAAAACACAGGTATACATGTTTCTGCTATTCTTTGTTTCAGTCAAGATCCATCTGACTTCAGCAATGATATCCCTCATTCCATGTCCTCTTCTGAATCCAGCTTGCATTTTTGGAAGCTCCCTGTCAATAACTGATGCAATCATGTTTTGCTTATCTTCAGCAAAATTTTACTTCTATGTAATATTAATGATATTGTTTGATAATTTCTACATTCATTTGGATCATCTTTCTTTGGAATGGTACAAATATGGATCTCTTCCAGTCAGTTGGTCAGGTAGCTGTCTTCTAAATTACTTTACATAGACTAGTAAATGCCTCCAGTGGGGTATCTGTTTGTTGAAACTATCTTAATGGGTATTCTATCAATTCCTGGAACCTTGTTTTTCTCCAATTCCTTCAGTGCAGCTTCAACTTCTTCCTTCA
>NW_006922880.1:88308-89522 GCF_000298275.1 Orycteropus afer afer | reverse complement strand
GAAGCTTTTCTTCATTTCTTTCAGCTTGAGAATGGCCAAGTGTGTTCCTCCTCCCTTTTGTTTTTTCTAACTCTTGGTCTTTTCACTTTTTCTTAAAATTAACTTTATCTTCTAGAGCTGCTCTTTGAAATCTGTTTAGTTCTTTTATCTTGTCATTTCTTCCATTTCCTTTAGCTACTCTCTGTTCAAGAGAAAATTTCAGAGTCTCTCTGACATTCATTTTGGTCTTTTCTTCCTTTCTTAGCTTTTTAATGACTTTTTTCTTTCTTCACATATAATGTCCTTGATGTCATCCCACAGGTTCTCTGGTTTTCGTCCACTGGCAATAAATGCATGAAATATTTTCTTCAAATGGCCTCTAAATTCAGGTGGGATATTATCAAGGTCATATTTTGACTTTAATGGGCTTGTTTTAATTTTCCTCAGCTTCAACTTGAACTTGCATATGAACAATTGATGCTCTATTCCACATTCAGCTCCTAATCTTGTTTTGGCTGAAGATATTGACTTTCTCCATTACCTCTTTCCACAGAAGTAGTCAATCTGAATCTTGTGTACCACACCTGGTGAGGTCCACTTGTATAGCTACTGTTTATTTTGTTGAAAAGTAGTATTTGCAATGAATAAGTCTTTGATCTTGAAAAATTTCTGTCATGCAATTTCTGGCTTCATTTTTATCACCAAGGCCATATATTCCAACTACTGATAATTGTTATTTCCAATTTTTTCATTGCAATTATAAATAATAAATACATCTTGAATTAATGTTTGGTTGATTTCAGACTGCAGAAGTTAGTAAAGATCTTTAATTTCTTCATTTTTGGCTTTAGTGGTTGATGTGTAAATATGAATAATATTAACTGGTCTTCCTTGTAGGTGTATGGATATTATCCCATCACTGACAGCATTGTACTGCAGGATACATCTTGTATCATTGTTTGTGACAATGAATATGATTGTCATTCTTCTTCAGTTTGTCTTTCCCAGAATAGTAGACCATATGATTATCTTATTCAGAATGATCAGTATCAGTCCATTTCATCTCACTAATGCCTAGGGTAGGAGATCTGGTAGCGTAGTGGCTAAGGCACTTGACTGCTAACCAGAAGGCTGGTGGTTCAAACCCACCAGCCACTCCTCGGAAGGAAGATGGGCAATCTACTTCCGTAGTGATACTGCCCCGGAAACCCAAGGAGGGGTCGCTATGAGTTGGG
>NW_006922880.1:83453-87563 GCF_000298275.1 Orycteropus afer afer | reverse complement strand
TATATATATATACAGAAAAAGAGAGAGATTTATCTAAAAGAAATGGCTCATGAGATTGTAGAGGCTGGCAAGTCCAAATTTAATAAGTCAGATGTCAGTCTGAAGCCTTCACTAGACACAGGTAGCTGCAGTGGCTGTTGAACTCAAGATCAGCAGGCAATATGTCAGGATGCTGGCTATGGAATGTGACAAATCCAAGATCATCAGATAAATGGCAGTTTCCTTGCTCACAGGCTACAAAGACAACAATCCCAAAGAGATTATATGGCAGGTCTCTGGTTCATGCCCAAAGAAGTGGAGTTCAGATGATGATGAGCTAGATGCAGGATTCAGACTGAGCCAAAAGCCAGAAAGCCTAGACAGAAAGTTTATCCATATTGGAAGTAGGCACAGCCCATGAAATTCCATTTCAACTGATTTGCTGTTCATAGAAAATCTCATCATGAAGGTAATTACATTATATCAGATCTCATCATGTACCATGACTACACTACAACTGCCAAACCACAGAGAATCATGGCCCAATCAAGTTGAGATATAACCTTAATTATCACACTTGGGTAGTCAAGAAAAGAAAGTATGATCTTGCAGTTGTTAGGTGTCTTTGAATCATTTTCAACTCATATGAGCCCTATATGCAACAGAATGAAGCACTGCCCATTCCTGTGCCATTCTCACAATCATAGCTCTAGTTGAGTCTATTGTTGCAGACATTATGTCAATCTAGCTTACTGAGGGTCTTCCCCTTTTTTGCTGACCCTCAACTTTACCAAGAATGACAGTCTTGTCCATGGACTGGTGCCTCCTAAAAACATGATAAAAACTAAGAGATTAAATCTGATCATTCTCACTTATAAGAAGCATTCCAGCTGTACTCCTTCCAAGACAAATTTGTCCATTATCAGGCAGTCCATGGTACATTCAATTACTCAATATTCTTCAGCAAAATCATAATTCAAAGTATTCAAATCTTCTGTGGTCTTCTATGTTCTTTGTGCATCTTTCATAAGCATAAAAAATACTGAAAAGACAACAATGGATTGTGTGAAATGCACCTCATTCTTCAAAATTACGTCTTTGCCCTTAGCACTTAAAGAGGTCTGTCATAGAAGATTTGCCCAGTACAACACATTCTTTGACTCGTTTATTATTATTATTATTTTATTATATTTTAAGATGTTGTTTTATATTCATCGTAACATGTACATTTAGTTTCATTCCCCATTCACCATGTCCAATCCTAACCCAGTCTCCTCCCCTCCCTACCCTACAACCCTCCCCCTGTACCCCTCATATTTATGCACTGCTGTTGGTCCCGCATTTCCTCAATTTGAATGTTGATCCTCTGGTATCCCATGGTCTATTGCTCTAAGGGATATATTACCATAGTATGTGGGTGCGCCATCCTGGGTTGATTGGTCTGTGTGTA
This sequence comes from Orycteropus afer afer, assembly GCF_000298275.1. NCBI lineage: Eukaryota > Metazoa > Chordata > Mammalia > Tubulidentata > Orycteropodidae > Orycteropus > Orycteropus afer. The sequence goes on along the minus strand of NW_006922880.1, from coordinate 86,134 downwards.
CATCTTGTTAACTATTGGGCTGAAACCCCGCCCCTGGGGGTGCATTTTATTCCAGGAGCAGAATGTATCCCAGGGCCATAGTATTGGTAGTCTTGCAGGATTTCATCTGATCAGTCATTCTGGTCATTATTTTTTGATTTTGTTCCATTTTCCCCCACACTCTATCCAGGATCTCCAGATTTGATCCTTTCCTGAGTGGTTAACATTGGTAGCCAGGCACCATCTAGTTCTTCTGGTCTCAAGGGCCATTGTGCCCTAGGGCTGATTTCTTCTAAATGTCTTTTTTTTTCTTCTTTCTTCTTCACTTCCGACACTAGACCATTAGCTGAATCTTAGATGGCCACTTGAAAGCTTTTCGGACCCCAGTCACTACTCACCAATGCAGGATGTGGAGCAACACTTTTATGTATTTTGTTGTACCAATTGAGTCTGGTGTCCTCCAGTACTTTGGTCCTGAGATGCTAGATCTATTAGATCTCTCTCTCACAGTGTCTGGTTGTCTGTGAAGGATTATTGTGTCTTCTATTGTTTCTGTAAAGACTGAAGGTATTTTTTATCACTGGCGTCTGAGCAAGATTAGCCTTATCTGAATCTATCCTTGGTCTAGAGTATACTTCTGTTCACTGACCCCCATCTGATCCTCTCATGTGTTTATGTGTTTATCTGCATAGCCTAGTGTTTGGTGTTAATGGCAGTGCAGTATTGTGGACACATTGCTTGGTATTAGCATCTGTCATCTATCTCTCATGTGCACAATTCAGTGTCCTTCCATTTCCTAATGTTATCATGGTGGTCATAAATCCTTCCCATATATCCCTCCACCCACCCCTGTCAGCATGTAGGCCCCAACTAGCCCAAAATTAATCCGTCCCATCTCTTCCCCATCCCGGTAACCTACTAAGTGAGTTCCCTTTCCCAAGCACACCCTTCTCTGTCTTTTTACATTAATGGGCTCATACAGTACTTGTCCTTCTATGATTGACTTACTTCACTCAGCATAATGTCCTCCAGGTTCATCCTCGTTGAGAGATGATTCATGTACCCTCATTGTTCTTTAATGTGGCATAGTATTCCATTGTGTGATATACCATAATTTGGTTATACACCCATCTGTTGATGGGCATTTAGGTTGTTTCCATCTCTTTCCTATGGTAAATTGTGCTGCGATGAACATAGGTGTACATATATATATCTGCTCGTGCACTATCTCTCACACCTTTAGAATATATTCCTAGTAATGGAAATACTGGATCAATTGGTACTTCTATTTTCAGTTTTTTAAGGAAATGCTATACCGTTTGCCACAACGGTTGTACCATTTTACAATCCCACCAGCAGTGAACAGAGTTCCAATCTCTCCAACCTCTCCAGCATTTGTTACTTTCTGACCTGTTGAACTTTGCTATTATTGCTGGGGTGAGATGATATCTCATTGAGGTTTGATTTGCATCTCTCTAATGATTAATGATCACAAGCAATTTCTCATGTGTTTGAGGGCTGCCTGTATATCTTCTTTGGTGAAGTGTCTGTTCAAGTCTTTTGTCCATTTGTGAATTGGGTTGTCTTTTCAGTGTTGAAGTTTTCTATAGATTTTGGGGATAAGTCCTTTATCAGATATGTCGTAGGCAAATATTTTCTCCCAATTTGTAGGTTCTCTTTTTACCCTTTTGATGAAATCTTTCAATGTGAGCATGAATTTAATTTTTAAAAGGTCCCCGTCATCTAGCGTCTCTTCTATCTCCTGCACATTCTGGGTTATGCTTGATAGTCTATTTATGGTGTAAATTAGGGCTCCCAGATTTTCCCCTATTTTAATTTTGATTAATTTTATACTTTTAAGTTTTACATTTAAGTCTTTTATCCAGCCTGAGTTTGTTTTTGTGTACGGGGTGAGGTATGGGTCTTGTTTCTTTTTTCTGCAGGTGGATATCCAGTTTTGCCAGTACCATTTGTTAAAGAGGCTGTCTCTTCCCCATTTAATGGGTTTTGGGCCTTTATCAAAGATCAGTTGTCCATAGATGGATGAGTCTATATCTGAACTTTCGATTCTGTTCCATTGGTCTATCTGTCTATTATTGTACCAATTCCATGCTGTTTTGACTACTGTAGGTGTATAGTAGTTCTTAAGATCTGAGAATGTGAGACCTCCCACTTTGTTTTTCTTCTTGAGAAGTGCTCTGTTTATTCGAGGTCTCTTTCCTTTCCATATGAAATTAGTAATTAGTTTTTCCATGTCCTTAAAAAATTGTATTGAAATCTGGATCAGGATTGTGTTAAATGTATAGATTGCTTTAGGTAGTATTGACATTTTCACAATATTTAGTCTACCTACACATAACAACAACAACATCCATGAACAAGATAGGTTCTTCCATTTATGTAGTATCCTTGTTGTCTCTTGTAGCAGTGTTTTATAGTTTTCTCTGTATAGGTCTTTGTGTCTCTGGTGAGGTTTATTCCTAATTATTTTATCTTTTTCAAAGCTATAGTGAATGGTAGGAGCTCTGGTAGCATAGTGCCTAAGGCACTTGACTGCTAACCAGAAGGCTGGCTCAAACCCACCGGCCACTCCTCAGAAGGAAGGTTGGGCAATCCCACTTCCATAGTAATACTGCCTCGGAAACCCAAGGAGGGTTAATGGTATTGTTTCCCTTAATTCTTTATCAGAGGACTCCTTGTGT
>NW_006922880.1:69826-82178 GCF_000298275.1 Orycteropus afer afer | reverse complement strand
GTGCCTTGGCACTATGCTACCAGAGCTCCCTTTCTTTTGTTAGGTCTGCCAATGGTTTATTGGTAATATTAATCTTTTTGAAGAACCAGCTCTTTGTTGTTGTTGTTGTTGTTTTGTTTTTTTTTTAATTTTCTCTATTTTATTTTTCTGTTTCATTTATTTCTGCTCTGATTTTTATTATTTCCTTGCTTCTAGATATTGGAGGTTTCTTTTGTTGTTCTATTTCTAGTTGTTGGAGTTGAGTTAAAGTGTTGATTTTGTTTCTTTCCTCTTTTTTGATGTATGCACTTATTGCTGTAAACTGTCCTCTGAGTACTGCTTTTGCTGTGTCCCATAGGTTTTGGTATGATGTATTTTCATTCTCATTTGTTTCTAATATATTTTTTTATTTATTTCATTTTTTTATCTCTTCTGTTACCTAGTAGTTTTTGAGCAGTGAGTTGTTCAGTTTCCATAGTTTGATGCTTTTTCCTTGCTCTTCCTATTATTAATTTCTAATTTTATAGCATTGTGGTCCAAGAAGTAGCTTTGCAGTAGTTCAATGCTTTTCAATTTATTGAGGCTTGTTTTATATCCTAACAGATGGTCTATTCTGGAGAAGGATCTATGTGCGCTGGAAAAGAATGTGAATTGTGCTTTTATTGGATGAAATGCTTTGTTTATGTCCATGAGGCTGAGTTGGTTGATTGTATTGTTGCATTCTTCTGTATCCTTGTTGAGTTTTTTCCCAGTTGACCTATCCCTCTTTGAAAGTGGTGTGTTAAAGTCTCCTACTACTATTGTAGAGTTGTCTATTATCTCTTTTAATTTAGTTAATATTTGTTTCACATATTTTGGAGCACTTTCATTGGGTGCATAAATATTTATTATTGTAGCATCTTCTTTGTCAATTGACCCTTTCAGCATCATATAATGTCCTTCTCTATCTCTTATGATGCTTTTCACCTTAATGTCTATTTTATCAGAAATCAATATTGCTACTCCTGCTTTTTTTGGTTTTCATTGGCTTGGCATATTTTTTTCCAGCCCTTAACTCTTAATTTGTTTTTATCTTTGTGTCTAAGGTGGGTCTCTTGTAGGCAGCATATTGATGGGTCTTCTTATCTAGTGTGCCACTCTCTTTCTCTTGATAGGTGCATTTAGTCCATTCACATTGAATGTAATTAGTGATAGATATGCATTGATTGCTGTTATGCATTGTGTTTTTTGTAGTGTTGTTGGTGTTTCTTTGGTCCACGTATTTTTCCATGCTGAGTTGGTTTTGTTGGCTAATGCTTTCTCTCTTTTCTTCTTTATAGTTGGTTTTGTGCTTATTAAAACCATATGTTTTTCTTCCTTCTGGATTTGCTTAGAAAGATGGTTACTTTTCTCTGTGGTTACCTTGGAGGACATTCTTGTCTCTACATTTTTAGAACAGTGCGTTCTGTGAAGACATTGTCCTGTTTTCCTCTCCATTTGAAAGTCTGTACCTAGAAGTTTTATTCCCTCTGATAGGTTAGTTGCTGCTGTTGTGTGCTGATTGAGTTCCTTGGTTTTTAAGGTACAATGTTTTATGGTCTTATTTTGAGTATCTATTTCTGATTTGGTTTTGGTGTTGATGCCAGATATCCTGGTTTTGCTGATCTCTGTTGCGAGTTCTCTACTGGAATGACTTCCTTAAGCATTTCTTGTAGGGTTGGTCTGGTTTTCACAAAATCCCTTAATTTCTGTTTGTCTGAGAATGCCTTGATTCCACCCTCATATTTGATGGATAATTTGGCTGGATATAGGATTCTTGGTTGGAAATTCTTCTCCTTCAGTGTTTTACATATGCCATTCCATTGCCTTCTTGCCTGCATGGTTTCTGCTGAGTAATCAGAGCTCAGCTTAACTGTTTGATTATTATAAGTAATATTTCTTTTGTCCTGGGCAGCTCTCAATTTTTTTTGTCCTTGGTTTTGGAGAGTTTTATAATAATATGCATCAGTGTTTTTCTCTTGAAGTCTATCTTGTGTGGGGTTCTATGCGCTTCTTGGACAAATATATTTTCTTCCATCATGATATGGGGCAAGTTTTCTGTTAGCAGGTCTTTCACAATTTTCTCAGTGGTCTTTTTCACCTCTTCTTGTTCTGGAATTCCAATGAGTCTTATGTTGTTTTTTTCTCATGTCATCACATATAATCCTTAGGTTCTCTTCATTTCTCTTAAATTTTTGTTCTGATTTTTCTTCATACAGGCTAGTGTCCAGGGATTTCTCTTCTAGTTGGGATATGTGTTCTTCAGCCAATTCTAGCCTACACTTTTGTGCTTCTACTGTGTAGTGTAATTCTGTCATTTTGGTACTTATCTTCTGCATTTTGGTACTCATATTCTGCATTTCTAACTGCTGTTTTTGGATGAGTTCTGATTGTGTATTAAACTTATTATTTTGTTCTTGAATGATTTTCCTGAGTTCTTCCAGGGAACTGTCTGTGTTCTCCTTGTTTCTGTTTGTGTTTCCTGAGGCTCTTGTATAGCTCTATAAATATATCTTCTAAATTACTTCTCAGATAATTCTATTGCCTCTTCTTCCCCCATGTATAATGAAATCTTTGTTTGTGGTTTTGCTTCTAATGCTTTGTCCTGTTTTTTTTTTGTTTGTTTGTTTGATTTGAGGTTGCCTGTTGTTTCCTAGACATTTTGAAGTTGTCTTTAACTATTGGTTACATATTGATTTGTTTTGTCTTGGTTTTATGGTTTAATATTTTGAAAAGGTGAAGCTGGTGTATTTTATTTTATTTAGTTATTAATTCAGGTATGCTGGGTCACTCTGCAGTTTTCTTTGTGATGGTGGAATCACTGTGTGGAATGTGGATATGGGTTTCTGTTTGTTGTAAAGAAGGTTATGAGTTTGAACTGGGTTGTTTTATGTTGGCTGAATGTGCTTTCTTCTATTGGATGAGTGAAGTTATTGGTGGAGAAGGTGGGAGCAGAAAAAAGAAAGCTTGCTGTTGCTAGGAGCAGTTTCTAGGGCTTTGAGCAGCTGCTACCCATGACATCGTACTAATATGTACAGGCCCACAGCTCAATTTCAGCAAAGACTCCAGTTGTTAGGGTGTTGCCACTTCTCACTAGGCTCAGACACATGCAAGAATCCACTCTCGAGGCCCCTCAGTGCCAAAAAGCCCACCCAAGGCAACTTTCCGGCTCTGCGATCCACCACAGATGTTTCTGTGTCTGGCCCCGCCTGCCCACAGTGCTAGCCCAACCCCCCCAGATTACAATCGGCTCGGGAGTTCCTCTGTGAGTCCATCCACATGTGATGCCAAAGATGTGCTCAGTTTCAGCTATGCTGTAGTTGGCAGAGTGCCTGCTAGTATTCTGTGGTCCCAATATTAGTGATAAAGTCAAGCGCAGACCTCTCAGTGCCACTAAGCTGACCTAAGCCTATTCAGTGATGCACTGAGGAGGGAGTGAGCCCACCCTCCTGGAGTACCAATGCTGGATGTGCCCATTTGCACCTAGCCATACCAAGTTACCAATAAAATCAGGTGCTGAAGTTAGATCCTTGGGATAATCACTGATGTGCTGGTGTGGTCACTGGTATGGTGTGTCTTCTGCTTTGACCCAGGGAGGTCTCAGGTGGCCATTCTCACCTGCCAGTTGCTCCCCCAGGGAAGTATCTAATGCCCTTTCTCCGCTGCCTGTCCACATGCCACAGGATAGATCTTCTTTTGATTTTACCCCTATACCTTTCTTCTAATTCTACTCCTCTGAGTTTGGTGCACTTTGACTGACTCAGTGAGCTGTTCAGAGCACAAAAATCCCTAATTCCAACAGCTGTACCTAATTTTTCAAGCACTAAGATGTTAGAGGGAAATAGCATGGTGATTACTGATGAGACTCCATTGTGAATCCTCATTCTTTGACTTCTTGACTGATGTTTCCATGGGCATTGATTGTGGATGCAAGTAAAATGAAATTCTTGACAATTTAAACTTTTCTTCATTTACTATATTGTTTCTTATTGCTGCAGTTTTGAGGATTTTTGGTTTCTTTATGCTGATGATTGTAGTCTTTCATCTTCATCAGCAAACACTTCAAGTATTCTTCACTTTCAGCAAGCAAGGTTGGGTCATCTGCATATCATAAGTTGTTAATCAGTCTTTCTTCAATCATACAGTCTCTTTTCTCAAATAATTTGCTTAGTACAGATTGAATAAATATGGTGAATGAATACCACCCTGACACACATATTTCCTGATTTTAAAGCATGCCGTATTCCCTTTTTCTGTTTCAACACTTTCATATTGGTCTATGTACAAGTTCCTCATGAGCACAATTAAGTGTTGTGGAATTTCTATTCTTTGTGATGTCATCCATATTTTGTTATGATCCATGCAGTTGAATGCTTTTACATAGTCAACAAAACATAGGTAAACATCTTTCAGGTATTCATTGCTTTTAGCTAAGACCCATATGACATAAGCAATGATATCTCTTGTTCTCTGTACTCTTCTGAATCTGGATTTAATTTTTGTCAGTTTCCTGTCTATGTATTGCTGCAATCATTTCTGAATTATTTCTGCAAAATTTTACTTGCCTGTAATATTAATGGTATTATTCAATATTTTCTCATTCTATTGAATTATCTTTCTTTAGAATGAACACAAATATATATCTCTTCCAGGTACTTGTTCCAAATTTATTAACATAAAAAAGTGAGTACCTTCAATAGCTGCATTCTTTACTTGAAATATCTCATTGAGTATTCTGTAAATTCTTGGTGCCTACTGTTTTCTAATTCCATCAATGAAGTCTGGACTTCTTCCTTTTAGATGATCAGATCCTGATCAAATTGTGTCTTCTGAAATGGTTGAATGTCAGCCACTTCTTCTTAGTACAGTGATTATGCATTCCTTCCATTTTCTTTTGATGCTTTTTGCATATATCATTATTTTGCCCATAGAATCATTCAATATTGAAACTTACAGCCTGATTTTTTTTTTCCTTCAGCTCTTTCAGCTTGAGAAATGCTTGGTGTGTTCTTCCTTTTTGATTTTCTAATCCCAGGTTTTGTTCATTTTATTATATTTTACTTTTTTTTCCTGAGCCACCCTTTGAAATCTTCTGTTCATCTCCTGTACATCATTTCTTTAATTTGTTTTAGCTACTCCACATTCAAGAACAAGTTTCCAAGTCTCTTTTGACATCCATGTCATCTTATTCTTTTTCTGTATTTTTAATGGCCATTTGCTTTCTTCATATTCGATATCTTTGATGTCATCCCACAATTTGTCTGGTTTGTGGTCATTGCTGTTCAATGTGTCAAATCTATTTTTCAATTGGTCTCTAAATTCAGATGGGATATACTCAAGGTTATATTTTGGCTGTCAATGACTTGTTTTAATTTTCTTTGACTTAAAAAATTTACATATGAAAAATTGATGGTCTGTTCCACAGTGGCCTGTGGCCTTGTTTTGAAGGATGTTTTTGAGCTTCTGCATCATTTCTTTGTACACAGAAGTAGTCAATTTGATTCCTGTGTATTCAATGTAACATGGTCCCTGTGTATAGTCACCACTCTCCTGTCAGTTTGTCATACAGTACTGGCTTGTGTGTTGGTGTGATTCTGCAAACTATGACAACCAGAATTCCTAATACAAGCAAAGTCACCCATGATGGACAAGTGTCAGCAGAGCTTCCAAACTAGACAGACTAGAAAAAAAGGATGTGGACATCCACTTTTGGGGAAAAAAAAAAGTGCTCACTGAAAACTTTATGAATAACAGTGAAACACTGTCTGATAGAGTACAGGATGATAAGCTCCTTGGGTTGGAAGGCACTCAAAATACAACAAAGGAAGAGCAACCTCCTTTTGGAACCTTCATTTGCTGATATGTCATGACTCAAAATGAGAATAAATAGCTGAAAACATCCATTAATAGTCAGAAGTTATAATGCATAAGGTATGAATGTAGAAAAGTTAAACCTTGTCCAAATGAAGTGGGGTCCCTTAAGAACAACATCCTAGGCATTAGTGAACTGAAATGGACTGGTATTGGCCAATTTTAGTAATACAATCGTATGTTCTACTATGGTGGGAATGACAAATTGAAGAGGAATGGCTTCACATTCATGTCAAAAAGAACATTTAAAAATCTTTCCTGAAGTAAAATGCTGTCAGAGTTAACATAATGTCCATACACCTACAAGGAAGATCAGTTAATGCTATTGTTCAACTTTAGGGACCAACTACTAAAAGAGCTCTGGTGACATAGTGCCTAAGGCATTTGACAGCTACAAGAAGCCTGCTGGTTCAAACCCACCAGCCACTCCTTGGAAGGAAGGTTGGGCAATCTACTTCCATAGTGATACTGCTTTGGAAACCCAAGGAGGGGTTGCTATGAGTTGGAGCCAACCCCACGGCAGTGAGCTTGGTTTTTTACTAAAACATAAGATGAAGATTTTTCCCAACTTCTGGTGTCTGAAATTGACCAAACATACAATCCAGCTGTTTTGATAATTACTGATGATTGGAAGGAGAACACTTGAAGAAGCACTGGTAGTTGGAAAATATGGCTTTGATGACAGAAATACCAAAGATCACATGATAGAATTTTGCAAGACCATGATATGTCCATTGCAAGTACCTTATGTCATTGCAAAAAGTACTTATAATATCAAATAATTGGTTAAGACCTTACTAAAACATGTTCACGTTCAGAATCCGTCTCCTGAAATCTGTTTTTGATTCAGAGGCATTAGAAATGGTTTTTTCATTTGGTTTTGCTCTCTCTGCTATAAAGTGCCCTTGTGATGAAGCATTTCTTAAAACAAGTGATTTATCATTTCTAGAATTTTCTTGCAGGCAGCTAAATACTCATTCTTCAAATTTTGATGCAATGGGATAGTCAGTGGAAACTACCTCCTGACTGCTACCCAACTGGCAGCAATTCTAAGGCATACTCTTCTGAAATTGTAGATGTTAAATATGATAAAAATGTGTCTTAGAATCAATAATACATGGATTCAATATTTTCACATTTTTTCTTAATAAGGATGATAAAAAGTGACATCTTGCTGTTGATTCAGTTACCATTTTTATTGTTAATGATTTTCAGTAAGTTTGTTTTTTCCCTCATATGTTTGGTGATCATTTGTAATTCTCATATTTGTATAAATTCTTTATGGTCTTTATTCATTTGTTTACTAGGCTGAACTTTTGTGTTATTATTCGATATTTCTGTCTTGATGCCTCATAAATACTTCACACTAAATGTGTCAAAATGAGCCTTTCTTTCCCAAAATAAATATCCTGTTCTCTTGTTTTCCACTGTAGTTAATGCCTTGACAAGTTTTCAAACTGCCTAAATTAAGAAAAGCATTAATCATATTGAAACATTTTCTTTCTCTATCCCTTCTACATCTTAATTATCAGTAGTGTTGGTGATTCTTCTAAATATTACTACAACCCCTTTCATTTTTAAATTCTCAATCCTCTGTATTTGCTCAAAAATATTGTTATTTATTTTCTGAAAAGTTATTCATCATTAATCTCTTAATTTAATCTTTTTTGTCAAGTTTCTCTAACATCTTTACAAATGTCCACATTTCCACTGGAGATTTATGAATACTAAATGTATTAAAAAGTTGACTTTGTTTAATTGGTAATTTTAGTCCATGTGTTTAATTCTTCTCATGCTGCATATTTCATTAAAATAGATCATGACATACTTTTATCTCTCTCATGATTAAAGAAGGGCAAAAAATAAAAATCTGATAGAATTTGATAATGTCACTGGTATACAAAACCATGGATCTGAAGCTCAAAATATGATTTGACAGGTGATTTATCTTTGGAAGTTCTGGAACAGTTTTGATGAACGAAGAGATAAATGAATGTAAATCTAATTGTCCTCACAAGGTTAAAAAGATAGGACAAGACACAAACAGGGCTTAGTTCTAATGCTTTAAGCTCAATGCATCCTCTTCCCACAGGAATAGGTGTCTTTTCTTTTAAATTAAGAAAGAAATGCTTCTCAAGGATTAGGTCAGTTGAAGTTAGTCCTTCAATTAAGATATTACTTCAGGAACAACCAGCTATAGTTCAGTCAAGAATATTCCTCAGATAATCACAGCAGAACCACCCTTTCTTCCCATAAATTAGTGGACGGCATAGTGCCTAAGGCATTTGACTGCTAACCAGAAGGTTGGCAGTTCAAACTCACTAATCACTCCCAGAAGAAAGACTGAGTAATCTACTTCCATAAGGATTTACCATCTCAGAAACCCAAAGGGGGCCGCTGTGAGTCAGAATTCATTCTATGGCAGTGATTTTTTTTTTTTTTTTTCTGTCTTGAAAGGGATGGGTAGGGGAATAGTTATAAAATAGAAGAAAAAAAGATTTCAATTTACTATGATCTGATTATGAATCATAGAATCCATTTTATGTTGTTCCTCCAATTTGCCAGATAAGCAGACAGAGCTCAACATTGGATAATATTATTTAATATTATTTTCATTGTTATAAATCCTTGGTAATTAGAGGAATTATAAAGGAAATTATGTTTTCTTACTGATACAAATTAAATATATTTTTTAAAATTATCCATGTCCTAAAACACTGATTATCTTTGATTTTTATACTTGTAAGAGGAAATAAAATTCATATTAAATTCTTGCTATACCTGCAATCTGTTTTATCATAAAAGAAATTTTTTGTAATGTATACAGTAAATATGCATTTATATTTTCCTTTTCAATTTAATGCATTATTTTGAAACAAAGAAAGTCCTTAATTTAAGGACTATTTATCAAATTGTAATTTCTCTGTTTTTTGTTTCTTTTGTTCGTTGATGATTTTAAATTAATTCTATAAATGTATCCAAAAAAATTTGATAGGTGATAAGAGTTCTTTATGCCTAACATACACTATCTTCTACCATGCAGTTGATGTTGTTGTTGTGTTATTATATGCCGTGGAGTCAGAACGGACTCATAGTTACCTCTCCGTCGGTTTCTGAGGCAGTATCACTGTGGAAGTAGTTTGCTCAACCTGCATTCCGAGGAGTAGCTGGTGGGTTTGAACAGCCAGCCTTCTGGTTAGCAATAATGTGGCCTTAGGCACTATGCTACGAGAGCTCCTAGCATTCATTTGATAAGTTCCTATTTATTTTTCACTATCCACATTGAATGTCATATTCTCTCCAGATAATCCTGATAATTGATTTTAAGCATCTACTTGGGTAGGTTATGGTGCCAGTGGCTTTTTTAAACACTACTCTGTGTGCTACTATGAAGTCGATATATATGTGTGATTGAATCAGTTGGCCATAAGTAAAGCAGATTACCCTCTTTAGTACAAGTAGTCCTCGTTCAATCAATTCTAGGCCTTAATTGCAAAGCAGGGGTAGAGAGGACATCCCCTAGAGTTTGTTAAACCTCTAAATAACAAATAGACATTTTGCCAGAATTTCCTCATTCTTCACCCTTCTCATCACCTTATGTAAAGATTTGGGTTTCAATACTGCAAAACCTCCAACCTGTCTTCTAACCTAAAACAAGTATGTTTTACTTGCCAGCCCCTACAATCACATGAACCAGTTCTTTAAAATAAAACTCTACTTTTCTGTCTTTCTCTCTATGTGGATCACTGTTGTTGTTGTTGTTATGTGCCGTCGAGTCGACCCAACTCATAGCGACCCCTCCTTGGGTTTCCGAGGCAGTATCACTACGAAGTAGATTGCCCCATCACAAATGATTCGATGGCAGTGAGGTTATTTATTTATTTATTTTTAAAATATATGTATTAAAAAACCCTTTCAATAATAATGGCAAAAATTGAAGTACATAAAATAATGCACAACACTAAATGCATGAGGCTTATGTGAAGTAATTGAAAGCAAATCATTTTGTGGAATAAAAAGTCTTGCACATTGTAAAAACTGAACATGTTTCTCTTGCTGCAGACAGTAACAAACTGGAAAAATGCATCAGATGGAAATTATTCAAGCAAAAAGTAGAGACATTTATTCAGATTGGGTGAAGAATGATGATAAAGTATCCAGTTTCCTGAACACTCTGATATGCAATAGGAATAAACTATTTTTTGTCTTTTGGAATTGTCAGTTGCAAATGAAATATATTTTTTTAAAAAAAAGGTCTTTGAAGCTCTTTCCTTCTTATCTGAAAACACCTTAGAATTATAAAACTTAATTTTAACTGAGTATATTTCAATGTGAACCATTCATCATTTATGATGATATCACCACTTCTACAAGAATTTGCATTTGAAAATTCAGCAGAAATGTCTTTAGAAAAAATCTGTTATACCTGAAAGGATAAAACTAAAATATTTTTGACAATTTGTACTGTATATACAAACTCATATGGTGCCCAATAAACTGTCTGCATTATAACTTCCTCTATGACATAAAAGTAAAATCCATTATGTTATATAAATGTTATATGATATATATATATATATATATTATATATATATATGTATAATATATATATATATATGTTCTATCATTTCCCAAAACTACTACAACTCAATCTCTAATGGTGTATTAAGAATTACAGATGTTGTCACTTCATTTGGGATGTGCATGTCCATAGAAATTAGATTGTGGGGAAAAAAAGAAACTAAGGGGAAAATGGTATGAATCAAATGACATGAAATAATTTGGGGAGCTCTGGAGAGACCTAGTAACTCTCTCAGAGTACGTGTGAGGTTTGGCATTATAAAACAATCTTGTTAAGTTTAAAAGGTTTAACTTCAACATAAAGCAGTCTGCTAAAGAGGGAATTTAACTGAGTAGCGCCCTCCTATCTCTTACTGCTTATTGATAGAGGTTCACCCAGAGGCATCTCACACACACTAATGTGGTACATCATTTGGCACTGACTGGCCACTTAGGAATCCAGTCCCATCCAGCCATATGTGGTGTTTCATCTTAATCTGAAAGTGTTAAGGTCATCATGTGGTGGGTAGGGACCTTGAAAGAGAAAGCAAAGGATACCACCGAACACCTGAGGAGCTGCATAAGGCTAATCTACAAAATATTTGTTTTTCTCAATATTTTAGATAAGAAATTTAAATGGATTCTATGTCATTGGTCAATATTTTTCAAACATTATTCATCTCTAAGAATTAAATAAAACCATTGTTCCTTTAGTTGTTCCATTGTTCCTCTCTGCATTTTCATCAATGTAACAATTAATTTAATCACATTAAATAATATTCTTTATCAATCATATAAATTCTGATTAAATAACATTTAACAATATAAAAGCAAAAATATTTTTCTGAAAATAAAACAATAATATTTTTTTCTTACTTTCCCTCTGTCTCTAACTCTCTGCCTCTCTACCTTATTCTTCATCTCTCTGTCTTACTCTCTCTCTCTAATATATGATCTCAGATAAATAAGTAACTTCTAGCTTTCCTTCAAGATCCACATTTTTATTCAACAGTATATTACTCTTTGATGCAAAATACAGGATATATTTCCAGTTTAGGTTTGAGGTCCTAAATGGAATTTTGAAGAGATTAGGCATACACTTCTCAAGTACCAAAGTTCATTTTACTCATTGATCTTGGTAAAGATTAATTTCACTTAGATGGTGATGAAAATTATAAAATCTGGAAAAAATATACATTGGCTAATTGTTGTGGCTATATTACTTTCAAAGGAACTGCATTTTTATATCATTTCCTCCTGTTAAATATGACTTATTTAGGTCAAATACATGTAAGTGATATGTAGAGCTCGGTATATATTTTTCTTTATAGTTCTTCTATCTGAAAGCTACATAACAGGAGAATTACCAAATATGAGTGGTTTTATGTGACCTACTCTGCTTCAGAGATGCTGTGGTCCAGGAGTCTTCAAAAATTTTTGTCAGAGATCCTTATTTTTATTAATTCAATGGTGTCCTCTTAAAAGATATGTTGTGGGCTCTGGTGGTGTAGTGCCTAAGACATTTGACTGCTAACCAGAAGGCTGGTGGTTCAAATCCACCAGCCACTCCTCAGAAGGAAGGTTTTGGAATCTACTTCCATAGTGATACCACCTTGGAAACCCAAGGAGAGGTCACTGTGAGTCAGATCTGACTTAAGGGCAGTGAGTGAAAAGATATGTTGAAATTCTAAGCCTATAACTGTGAATGTAAACTTGTTTGGGGAAATAGTGTTTTTCTTTTCTGATATTATCAGTTAAGTTAAAAGGTTCTAGTCCTCCATGGCTGATGTTTCACTATATATATATATATATATATATATATATATGTACCAGAAGGCTGGCAGTTCAAACCCACCAGCGACTCATCAGAAGTAAGATGGGGCAATCTACTTCCATAATCTCATAATCTACTTCCATAGTGATA
>NW_006922880.1:66350-69666 GCF_000298275.1 Orycteropus afer afer | reverse complement strand
TATATATATGTATATGTATATAGGACTATATAGGAGCTCTGGTAGCATAGTGCCTAAGGTACTTGACTGCTAACCAGAAGGCTGGTGGTTCAAACCTACCAGCCACTCCTCGGAAGGAAGGTTGGGCAATCTACTTCTATAGTGATACCACCTCAGAAACACAAGGAGGGGTCTCTATGAGTCCGGACTGACTTGACAGCAGTGAGTTTTGGTTATATTTACATGATATGAGAATAAATGGTATATAATTAAACAACAACAACAAAAAAATATTTATATATATGAAACTCATCAATGTGCTTATTTTTTGTTTTTTAATTATATACCATTTATTCTCATATCCTGTAAATTATAAGTGATAGTAAGATAACCATCTTTAGCATGAAATGAAATAATTATAAATACAAATTCTAATATTTATTTCTCATATTCAGTTAAATCATCTGTATAAAATCTGGAATGTACACATTCTAATTTGGGGATCTCTTTTCTAAAAAAACAATTTAACCATCATAAATTTATGCATTCATTCATCACATCAATATATATATACTAATTAACTATTTGCTAGACATAGTTATTAAGAACTGCAATCATGCAAATTTTTGTGGAGCTAATTTATAAGAAGAAAACAATAAAATGAATTACAAATTAATCAGTTAATAAAATCAATTATATTACGTCTGAACAACAGTTCAGATAATATAAGAAGTAGGCTTTGGAAGTAACACTGAGGCATTTTATTTCAAATATGATGTATGGGAAAAATACCTAGTACATATCAGACATATATTATATGCTAAACAAACATGAATCCTATTTTCTTCTGCCTTTGTGGATTTCTTTGCAATTTCTGTGTGTTCTTTTTCAGTCCTCATGGATTTCATAGACAAATGGAAGGGCATAAGTCTTCTAATGTGTGTGGGAGCAGAACCATATCTAAAATAAGAAAAAATATATATAAACTGCATATCACTGCCATGGCCAGTAAATTGTACCACCATCAGTATGGCTTCATTTTTAGGCTTTGGAGATCCTAAGACTGAATTCAACATATACATATGTACATGTTCTTGGCCTCTAGACTTTGCCTACTCACTGTCCTGCAGGAGGCTGAGAAGTTTTATGGCACTCCTGTCAGTAGTTCACCATTTAGCAATGAATCAGTACTGCTATGGATATCACTGTGAATTTAGACCCTGGTTACAGAGCACCTGATCATCTGCTTTATTTTTCTATCTGTCTCTTCCTTCCTGTCCCCTAGTAAGGAGTGACCCCCTGCTTCCCTATGCTTGAGCCACTTTGATGTCCAAGGATACTGTTTCCCAACCGTGCCTATACCTGAGTCTTTCCATCACTTGAAATATATCATCTTCTTTCCCTTTCATTTATTGACTGCATGGCTTTATCTTTTAAATCCCCACTCTTCTTTGGTTCAACAATTGCCTGATCTGAATTTATTTGGTTAAACACCCTAGACAGAAGTTTGGCATCAACCTATGATAAATAGTGCATATGACTACCCTATTATTTCAACCTAGGACTTATTTCTCTATTTGGAATTACACTTGGATTAATCACCCCATATGGAAGTTCCACAAAATTAAAAACTAAAAAAAAAAAAAAAAAAAGTACTGCCTTACTCACAAATTATAAAACCTTGATAAAAAGTCTAACTGTATGGGTCTTCTTGGATATACAGTCATTAGATATCTCTGGCTAACCTATATGACAACAAATTGAACTCCCAAGTTTGGCCAATGGCTATTTGAAATCTAATTTTCACTTAAATAAATAAAAGTTTCCACCAAGGATAATAGGAAATGAACCACAATGCTCCTGCCTATGAGAGAATTTCCCTATGATTAGTATGCAAATATTTTAGGAAAATATCACTGAATAGAATGGGCTTTCTGAACCGTAGAAATGTGCTATGAGAGCTAGGGGCAAATTTTATCCATGTATTTTTTTATTTGTATAATATAAATAGAGTACATAGAGACAGGGACGTCAGTTTATCTTAGTTTTGTTTATTCCATGTTTTCCAGAATGCCTGGGGATACAGTTTGGGTATGTATTGAGCTTGAGAAAGACAATCTAAAGCACTTTGGGTAGAAAGCTTCACTAAAGGGCAGATGGTCATAATTCTCAGAGGCATAGACCCAGGCATGCAAGGCACACTCTTGTAAGCAATAACAACTCATTGCCAATGAAACCAGCTGTCCCAGCATCTGTGTATGCTTCCAATGAATGAAAAAAGATGAGGAAATGATAGTGTTGAACTCTCAACTACCATGGTTCTACAGTAATGATGGAATTATGACTTTAGGCTTCTCATCTTTTTATGCTGGTTTTTATAGCTTCTTTTTAGAGGGCTCAGAAAAGCATAAAGATATTCAGGTAGTTCCTTAAAGCTGCATGCTAACCAAAATCTATAAGAATTTTCTACAGAATTAGAGGTGTCTAAAGCCTATGATGGCTCATTAAATCCTTATTTTATCTATCAATCCCTGCAAGTACAACTCAGAGGAACACAGTCATAAATCCCATTTCCCCAGGCTTGGGTCAACCCAGCCTCTCTTCTGAGGGACTCATTATTGTCTAAGACTCCTGTTGTCTATAAGTATTGCAAGATACTAAGAAAAATATGAACTTCTTCTACCTTTTAAACTGACTCCCAAGTCAGTACTTGCCAAATGTCCAGGCTATTCCTGTACTAGTGCTGTTCTTACTTCCCTCCATTTACACTCACAAGATGTGATTTTTTTCTGTTTCCTTTCAGAGTCTTCAACAGTTTGTGATAGCTTCCATTCCTATAGGCTGCCTTCTTTGCTGTTACAAATTTCCTAGACAAGCTCATAACGTTCTTCTTCTGTAGTTGCAACTACACTATAGCCTATATCTTGTTCTCCAGGTGAGAGTGTCATACAAAGTGGGAGACAAGAAAGCTTCATAATTGGAACAACACATAAATATTAGCCTGGAACAGGAGTTGAGAAACACTCTAATCTAAAAGCTGGGACCAGGTATTTAACTAAATGAAGAGAACTTTTTGTTGTTAAGTGTCATAGAGTCAACTCTGACTCATTGTTTTTGTTGTTGTTAAGTGCCATCGAGTCGTTTCCAACTCATAGCAACCCCATGCACAGCACAACGAAACACTGCCTGATCCCACGCCAGCCCCACAATCCCTGCTATACTTGAGCCGATCATTACAGCCACCATGTCAATCCATCTCGTTGAAGGCCTCCCCCTCTTTCGTTGACCCTCCACCCTACCAAGCATGACATCCTTCTCCAGGGAATGGTCCCTTCTT
>NW_006922880.1:50656-63475 GCF_000298275.1 Orycteropus afer afer | reverse complement strand
CAGACTAGGAAGAAGGAAGAGGCCGTCCACTTCTGAAAGAATTGGCCAGGGAAAACCTTATGAATAGCAAAGAAACACTGTTTGGTACATTTACGCGCACCTTTAGGAATGGTCTGTTTAGGCTAAAAGGCTCTCAAAATAGGACTGGGAAAGAGCTGCGACATCTGAGTAAAGGTTCCTTGATTAGTATAATCAAGTGTTCTGGAATTCCCATTCTTCTCAATGTTACCCGTAGTTTGTTATTATCCCTACATTCAAACGCTTTTTGCATAGTCAATAAAATATAAGTACACATCTTTCTGGTATTCTTTGCTTCCAGCTAAGGTCCATCTAAAATCAGCAATGATATCTCTCATTCCACGTCCTCTTCTGAATCCAGCTTGCATTTCTGGAAGTTCTCTGTCAATATACTGCTGCAACCATTTTGAATTATCTTCAGCTAAGTTTCACTTGTGTATGATATTAATGATATTGCTTGATAACTTCTGCATTCTGTGGGATCACCTTTCTTTTGAATGGTACAAATATGGATCTCTTCCAATCAGTTGGCCAGGTAGCTTGGCATACCCATCAATTTCTGGAGCCTTGTTTCTCAACAGTTCTTTCAGTGAAACTTTAACTTCTTGCAATGATACCATTGGTTTGTGATGATATGCCACTTCTGAAATGGATGAACATCAACCAATTTTTTTTGATACAGTGACTCTGTGTATTCCTGCCATCTTCTCTTGATGTTTCCTGCATCATTCAATATTTTTCCCATAGAATCTTTTAATATTGCAGCTCGAAGCTTGAATTTTTTTTTCAGTTCTTTCAGCTTGAGAAACACCAAGTTTGTTCTTCTGTTTTGGTTTTCTAACTCCAGATTTTTGCACATTTCATTATAATAATTGACTTTGTCTTCTCAAGCTACTCTTTGAGATCTTCTGTTCACCTCTTTTATCTTGTTATTTCTTCCATTTTTTTTTTTTTAGCTACTTTCCATTCAAGAGCAAGTTGCAGAGTCTCTGACAGGCATTTTCATCTTTTATTCCTTCCCTGTCTTTTAAATGACTTTCTGCTTTTTTCAAGTATGATATTCTTGATGTCATCCCACCATTCATCTGGTTCTCGGTCATGATTAGTGAATAGTGCCCTGTAAACCACATTAGAATGATTGGAATTGTTTTGAACATGAATTAACCCCATCTGTTAAAGGATAATCAGAGAGATTAGAAAAAGAAAAACAATAACAAGACAATAAAATGCCACTCCTCAGTTCATTTTGTATTTTCTCTTGAATTGTCATTAAATGAGCCATATCTTTCCAATCTTTCCAGTGACTTTGTGTGCTGACATTCCATGCGCTGAATCCTACAGATTCTAAATCTACTTCTTCAGGTGAGTTGTAAAATACCTATGTACATATATATATATATATATATATATATATATATATATATATATATATATATATATATATATGTATTTGTTGTTACTTTTGTTAAGTGCCATCAAGTTGTGTCCCACTTATAGTGACCATATGCACAGTAGAACAAAAGAACACCTGGTCCTGAACTAGCTCCACAATTCTTGCTACACTTGAGCCCATCGCTGACACCACCATGTCAATCCACCTCGTTGAGGGCCTTTCCCTCTTTCTTCGACCTTCCACCTTACCAAGCATGACATCTTTCTCCAGGGAATGGTCCTTTCTGACATGACCAAAGTATGTGAGACAAAGTCTGGCCATTCTCTCCTCCAAGTTGCATTCTGGCTGCACTTCCTCCAGAACACACCTGTTAGTTCTTTTATTAGTTCACGGTACTTTCAGCATTCTTCACCAACACCACAACTCAAAAGCATCAACTTTTCTTTGGTATTCCTTATTCATTGTCCAGATTTCACATGAATATGAGGCAATTGAAAATACCATGGCTTGTTGTCAGGTGCACCTTAGTCCTTAAAGAGGCATCTTTGCTCTTCACCACTTGAAAAAGGTTCTTTGCAGCCAATTTGCCCAATGCTATACATCGTCTGATGTCTTAACCGCTGCTTCGATTGACGTTGATTGTAGAACTAAGTAATGTGAAGTCTTTGACAACCTCAATCTTTTCTCCATTTATTGTGATTCTGCTTATAGGTCCAGTTGTGAAGATTTTTGTTTTCTTTATATTGAGGTGTAATCCATATTGCAGACTGTATTCTTCAAACTTCATCAGTAAGTGCCTCAAGTCATCCTCATTTTCAGCAAGCAAAGTTATGTCATCAGCGTATTGCAGGTTGTTAATGATTCTTCCTCCAATCCTAATGTCATGTTCTTCTTCCTATAGTCTAGCTTTTCAGATTATTTACTCAGCATACAGATTGAATAAGAATGGTGAAGGAATACAACTCTGACACACTCCCTTCTTGATTTTAAACCAGAGAGTGTTCCCTTTTTCTGTGTGAAAGACAGCCTCCTGGTATATATACAGATTTCTCATGAGTACAATTAAGGGTTTTTGAATTCCCATTCTTCTCAATGTTATCCACAATTTGCTATGATCCACATAATCAAATACTTTTGCATAGTCAATAAAACACAAGTAAACATCTTTCTGGTATTCTTTACTTTGAGCCAAGATCCATCTGACATCAGCAATGATATCTCTCATTCCACCTCCTCTTCTGAATGCAGCTTGCATTTTTGGAAGTTCTCGGTCAATATCCTGCTACAACCTTTTTTTTTTAATTATCTTCAGTAAGATTTTACTTGCATGTAATATTACTGATATTGTTTGATAATTTCCACATTCTGTGGAATCACCTCTCTTTGGAATGGGTACAAATATGGATCTTTTCCAGTCAGTTGGCCAAGTAGCTGTCTACCAAATCTCTTGGTAGAATGGAATAAGTGCCTCCCATGGGGCATCGATATGTTAAAACATCTCAATGGGTATTCTATCAATTCTTGGAGCCTTGTTCCTCGCCAATTCCCTCAGTGCAGCTTAGACTTCTTCCTTCAATACCATTGGTTTTTGAACATATGACACCTCCTGAAATGGATGAAGATCAACCAGTTGTTTTTGGTATAGTGATTCTTTGTATTCCTTCCATCTTCTTTTGATGCTTCCTTCATCATTCAATATTTTGCCCATAGAATCTTTCAACATTGCCACTTGAGGCTTAATTTTTTTCCTCAGTTCTTGCAGCTTGAGAAATGATGAGCATATTCTTCCCTTTTGGTTTTCTTACTCCAGGTCTTTGCACATTTCACTATAGTAATTGCCTTTATCTGCTTGAGCTGCTCTTTGAAATCTTCTGTTCAGCTCTTTTATCTTGTCATTTCTTCCATTTGCTTTATCTATTCTTCTCTCAAGGGCAAGTTTCAGAGTCTCTTCTGACATCCATTTTTTTTTTTTTTCTTTCCTTCTCGTATTTTTAATGACCTCTTGCTTTCTTCATGGATGATCGTCTTGATGTCATCCTACAATTCTGGTTTTTGGTCACTGGTGTTCAATGCATCAAATCTTTTCTTTAGATGGTCTCTAAATTCAGGAGGGATATAGTCAAGATCATATTTTGGCTCTAGTTAACTTGTTTTGATTATCTTCAACTTCAAGTTGAACTTGCATATGAGCAGTTGATGGTCTGTTCTACAATCAGCTCCTGGTCTGGTTTTGGCTGAAGATATTGAGCTTTTCCATTACCTCTCACCACAGATATAGTCAATCTGATTCCTTTGTATTCTGTCTGGTGAAGTCCACGTGTATAGTCACTGTTTGTGTTGTTGAAAAAGTTATTTGCAATGAGTAAGTCATTAGTCTCACAAAATTCTATCATGTGATTATTTCTGTCACTAAGGCCAAATTTTCCAACTACAGGTGATTCTTTGTTTCCAACTTTTGCATTTCAATCACCCCTGATAAGCAACACATCCTAATTGCATGTTTGGTCAATTTCAGACTGCAGAAGTTGATAAAAATCTTCAATGTCCTCATATTTTGCTTTGGTGGTAGGTGCATAAATTTGAATAATAGTCGTACTAACTGGTTTTCCTTGTAGGCATATAGATATTATCCTATCACTGACAGCATTGTACTTCAGGATAGATCTTGAAACATCTTTTGTGATGATGAATGCCATGCCATTCCTCTTCAATTTGTCATTCCTGGCATAGTAGATCATATGGTTATCTGATTCAAAATGGCCCAAACTGGTCCATTTTAGCTCACTAATGCCTAGGATACCAATCTTTATGCGTTCTATTTCATTTTTGACAACTTCCAATTTTCCGACAATGTTCCAATGATTAATGGATGTTTGCAGCTGTTTCTCCTCAATTTGAGTCATGCCACATCAGCACATGGAGATCCTGAAACACTTACTTTATCCATGTCATTAAGGTTGGTTTTACTGTAATGAAGCAGCTCTTTCCCAGTCCTATTTTGAGTGCCTTCCAACCCAAGGGGCTAGTCTTCCTGAACTGTCTTGGACATTGTTTCCAAGATATTCATAAAGTTGCCCAGTAATGTATCAGACAGTGTTTCTCTGCTATTCATAAGGTTATCCCTCGCCAATTTTTGAGAAGTAGATGGCCTCCTCCTTCTTCCTAGTCTGTCTTAGTCTGTAAGCTGTGTTGAAAGCTGTGCACCATGTGCAACTCTGCTGGCATCTGAACACCAGTGGTACAGCCTCAAGCCTCACAGCAATGTACAAACCTCACAGGATGACAAACTGACAGACAAGTTTGTCTCCCTTAGTTGTTGGAAACCTCTGCTCCCTTCTCTTACATAATTCCTACCTGAAACCTGCCACTCTGTGGTCCCCGGACACTCTTGGTCCCTCTTTTTCCTGGTTCTGTTGGTCTTGTGGCCTAGCCTTGCCTCCCAACCCTTTTAACCTGGATATCCTGCCACTCCTGAGGTCCTCGGGACTACTCCTGGTCCCTTCCTTTCATGGCTCTAGGGGGCTATATATGCATATATAACTGATACAGATTCATGGGATCAGATTCCTCCTGGTCATCATTATTGTAGTTAGTGACGTTGGTCCTAGATGCAAAGAGATGAATATGATAGAGCGAGCTAAGTAATAGTCGTGATGATGCAAAAAAGCTGAAATTTAAAGATCCTTGAGAAGGGATTTTGGCCCCACATAACTAAGTATGCAACATAATTTATCACTGCATTATTAATCATTGCATTATTTTTTATTTGTATTATGTCAGAAAGACTTGTTTAAACACCATTACAGTAGTTAATTGCTTCATTTAATAAACAAGCTTTGAGTTCAGATTTTCTGATATTAGATGATGAGAAAACAACGTTTTTTTGAGATAAATTAATATCCGAGTCTTACACTTCCACTAGATTCCTTATGTTTACTTTATCTTCACAGCAATAAGCTAAAATATCATGGGATCAGTTTGAACATCTCATTTTTGCATCCTTCAAAATACAAGGACAATGCCTTGCCTAAGGTCTGTATTTTTGTGTGGATGAATAAGTCAATGAAAGAAGGAATGAAAAGATAAGTAAATATGTCAATATATAGCAGTAAAAACAAGGAAAAATTATAAACTTTAGTCACATGAAGAGAAAAACTTAATTAAAATGACATGATTAATATAGATACAGCTTAAGAACGATATGTTAAAGGACTAGGCCAAGAGGCAGCTATATTCAGTATTCTCAAGAGTTTTCCCAGGTATAAAGATTACACTAAAATCCTATTAAGACCAATGTTTTATTTCTCTTAGGCCACCTGAAATGATTTTAAAAATTAGGTTTATGGATTAGTGCCCATGGGCCCTATATTTTCATGTAATTCTTCTATTCACAGCACAGTAACTTGTGGCCTTATACTGGTCTAGGTGCTTTATTTGTTTATTTATTTATTTATTTATTTATTTATTTATTTATTTATTTATTTATAAAATGCAATGAATTTAATGTGATTTAAAAATAGTCCCAGTTCCACATATGCTCATATATCAAATTGTCAATTAACATTATGTTACTACATTTTTCAAAACCATCCAGGCATTGTAACTTCCTGATTTCTTGTTGGTACTCCAGGATGACTTGGTTATGAAAATAAATTAGAGAAGATTTATTTTCTGCACAAAACTAGAGCTATCTATTTTGAAGCAAATGTATAGGAAAATCATTATTTTCAGTAAAAGATTTCTTAAACTAGCACATATTTTTGTTAATAAAGTTTTCATTATACAGGAAAGGACTAGATTTGGAAATGTTGCTGACTTAATAGTGTGGTTGCTTTTATACATTAACAAGTATTAGGATTTCAAATCTTTTTTTTTTAATTCAGATGATAATCAAGTTAAAAATGCAAATGAATTCCTTTGTGAAGGACTAATTTCATGGCATTTTATTTCTCTACTCAAAACTATATTTTAAAAAAATAAGCATGATGATAATGATTAAAGTAAGGACTCTGGAGGCTACCCACCTGGGTTGGAATCCTAGCTGGGTCACTTTCTACCCATGTGACATTTTACAACATGCTTGATGTCTCTGTGCCTCAGTTCCCATATCTGTAAAATATGGATAATAATAGAGTTGTTTTGATAATTAAATGGGCTAATATATATAAATAATTATATTAAATTATTTAGAAGGGAATATTTTAATTGCTACTGAGCAAATTGAATCTAGGCAATTGTTTAAGTAGGCATTTTTATAAGTAAATGTCAGATGTTGTTGTTGTTATTGTTATGTGCCCATCGAGTGGGCCCGACTCACAGCGACCCCTCCTTGGGTTTCTGAGGCGATACCACTGCAGAAGTAGATAGCCCAACTTTCCTTCCGAGGAGTGGCTGGTGGGTTTGAACCTCCAGTCTTCTGTTTAGCAGTCAAATACCTTAGGCACTAGGCTACCAGAGTTCCTGACTATATGTCCAATACTGGCATGAAAGTTACAACATTCTGTTAGCAAGATATGGAAATATCATTTATTCGCCTCATAGGTTGGTGTGTAATTATGAAAAATAAAACGTTCTTAAAAAAAAGTCATCTTTACAATAAGTACAATCTATATTGCTTTTATTTTCTTAACAATTCTAAGGCTCAATTTCCCCATCTGCAAATAGGACTAATAATGATCTACTTTATAAGATTATCGTAAGGCTTAAATGACATAATGAGTAAAAAGCTCTGAGCAAAAGCCTAGTGCATGAAGCATATTTTTAAAATAAAACTTGCTATTAATAGTAGCAAGTTACAGTTACATAACATGATACTTTCTCAAACATGCCATAATCACAAAATAAATCTCCTGTAGAACATTACTTACGTGACTTTTTAGAGTTCACAATAATCTCTTTCTATATGAAGAGCTAAAGCTCTGGTTTTTCTCTTGAACTCTAAATGGGAAATGTCTTTTCCTTGTTATTATTTCAGATGTTCATCCAAAGGTCAAAAAATCAGATGATGTATTCCACTGGACAAATCTGCTGCAAAAGACTTCTTTAAATTTTTAAAGAGCAAAGATGTCACTTTAAAGATTAAGGTGTGCCTGACCCCAAGTCATGGTATTTTCTGTCACCTCATATGCATGTGAAAGCTGAACAATGAATAAAGAAAATCAAAGAATAATTGATATATTTTAATTGTGGTGTTGACAAAGAGTACTGAAAATACCAAAAGAAGGAACAAATTTGTCTTGGAAGAAGTACAGCCTGAGTGCTCTTTAGAAGCAAGAATGGCCAGACATTGTCTCAAGTACTTTGGTCATACCATCAGAAGGGTCCAAACCCTGGAGGATATCATGCTTGTTAAGTGGACAGTCAGCAAATAGGGGAAGACCTTCAAAGAGATGCATTGACACAGTGGCTGCCATGGAGGACTCAAGGATAGCAAATATTTTGAGGATGGCGCAGGACCAGTCAGTGTTTCAATCTGTTTTACATATGTTTGAGCTTGAGATGGCACATAACAATGCTTGTGTGTATGTATATATGTATATGTGGAGGTATATATTTGTATAATGTGTATAATTTGTATAATGTATATAATTCTAATATAAGGATATGTGCATACTTGATGGATGGATGTGTGTGCATGTGTTCTAATACTGACTACGAGTGTGTGTTCATTTATTCTTACACTGTAATAGGGGAAATGAAACCCCAGATTCAAACAGGTTCAAAAGAGTCAGTTTTATTAAGCCTTGGGCATGACAGAGACAAAACAAAACAATCATCCAGGATAAGGGAAACCATTAGCATGGCCACAGTACAGAAAGCTGAATGGAGTCCACTGAATCACAACTATGGAACTAATTACATACAACTGAAAATAAAGGGAATCATCACAAAATCATAAATGGTGGCAGATCAATTCATCACTTGCAGGTAGAACTATAGAAGCAGGGAAAAGACCATGATTGGGATATGTACATAATTGAAAATATAAAAGGCTTACAAGATCGGTTCTGGGCCTTGACTACCTGGCTAGCTGGTGGTCCTGATATGACTCATGACCAGGTGGCCTGAATCTTAGCCACAAGGTGGGTACAAAACAATATCAGGTCCCCAAAATTAATTTAAATTTGAAAAGAACACACTCAGGTAATTATGTTGTCCTTAGTGTGAGCATAATCTACTTTCAACCACACTCTCTGAGTGCAAATTGCCCCTCCCCAGGTTTGCCCTAGAACTTGTCTGTGCATAGTCATAATGCTTAAAGGTCAAAAAGATATCAAATGAACTTGTGTCATGACTCAAAATGGATTTAGAGCTCCCACTGTAGACCAAAGCCTTCCATAACCCCAAGTGCTTTAGAATTTAAAAGCTCTTATACAATATTAACCATGAGGAATATTACATAATATCTTATATTTCTCATATTATTTTATTATGTTATACCTTTTTATGTGCTTTAAATAATAAATGTAAGAATAACAATTTTATCTACCCTAATTTTCTCAAAATAAAACTAGGTTAAAAGAAAATTTTAATTAAACATATTTAATATGCTTACTTGAATATTAGAAGCTCTGGTAGCATAGTGCCTCAGGCTAACCAGAAGGCTGGCAGTTCAAACCCACCAGCCACTCCTCAGAAGGTAGGTTGGGCAATGTACTTTCGTAGTGATACCGCCTCAGAAACACAAGCAGGATCAGTATGAGTCTGGTCGGATTCCACGGCACATAACAACAACTTGAATATTGGCCAATATCTAGAAAATTTGATTGATATTTACTCCATTTTCACTGATAGTGTATATATCATGATATATAATCATAAACCTTACTCTTTATATTTTATTCTAGAGAAATTTCCATAAAAGCTCTGTCACTTTTTACTCAATAATGAAAGGCATGATAAACAAAAAATTGGTTTATTCATTAAATTATTCCTACAATAATATTATTCTACTTGTTGAAAAGCTTTTTAGGTAATTAGAAGTCAGAATTATGAATACACATTTACTTCATGCATAGCAAAAACAAAAGGAATTACTCCTCATTTCTTTATAGACAAAGAATTTTCTAAATAATAAAATAAACTTCAATGCTTCAGGCTAGCCTACAACACTGTGACACACAGGTCTTCTGAATCCTCTAGCTTTTTCAACACCTGGTTGATGTAATATATTAGTAATAAACCAAACCTAACTCACTGCTGTCTAGTTGATTTTGACTTATAGTGACCTCTCCTTGGGTTTCTGAGGTAGTATCACTATGGAAGTAGATTGCCCAATCTTCTTACCAAGGACTAGCTGGTGGGTTTGAATCCCCAGCCTTCTGGTTAGCAGTCAAATGTGTTAGGCACTATGCCAACAGAGCTCCTACATTAGTCACACTGACTAATATTTCTTTAGATCAAATTCTGTTAAAAAAAAAAAAAACACCTTCCTGGAAAACAGAAAATATAGTTTTCTATATTTCATGAATAATCATGAGAAGATACTGGTAATATTGCAATCTATCTACATATTCTTGCAAAGTTTTCTTTGTAGTTTCTTCATTGGGTGGGTACTGTGTATCAATATGAGCTCTGATTGATTCAATTGCATCTCAGAACTGCATCATAGCATTTCCAAGGCTGTAAGTCTTTACTGATATAGACTGACCCATCTTTCTACCCCAGAGTAGCTGATAGGTATGAACTCTTGACCTTTTGATTAGCAGTTGAATGCTTCAACCACTATGTCACAAGCTCTCCATGGATACTATACAGACTTCAGAAATAAAGAAATTGTAGGTCATAGGAATTAATAAACTATCCAAAATCATGCTACAATGAAGAGGAGTTCAAAAGACATGGACCACTAATTTTAGTCACAATCCTAGAAATGGGCTATCATATCAAACAATATCAGTTTATTAAGAGTAAAATGGTTGTATTATGGAGGCTGAGATGACAACCTTGATAACCTACATATATCTAATTTATTTACTAAATCTTGTGCTAGTTTAAAGAAGTGACATTTTATTAAGAATATGACAGGCAACCTGGTAGTAAGAAGTTCTACCATATTAACCAAATTTCTTCTAAAAAGATCAAAACATGATCTTCAGTTAGTTCAAGAAATTTAGATTAGGTGCAAGAAATAGGATTTAAAACATTAAATATTTTTTTAAAAGTTCTAAAATGTTTCATCAAAGAAAGCTGGGAAATGTTCAGTTCTTTTTTCACTAAACCAATAACCAAACACACTGCCATTGAGTCAGATCTGACTTATACCAACCTCTGCTTGGGTTTCCAAAGTTGTGTCGCTACAGAGGTAGGTTGCCCAATCTTCCTTCTGAGGAGTGGCTAGTGGGTTTGACCCTCCAACCTTCTGGTTAGTAGTCAAATGCCTTAGGCACTATGCTACAAGAGCTCCTAGAGAAAAGCTTTATAAAGAAATTTCATTCTGCTTAGGCACATAAAGAACTACTGCATAAAAACAAAGAAGATGAACAGGCATAGCAAAATTCAACAACATAGAAAATAATAAATGCTGGCAAGGATGTGGAGAGTTTGGGACTCTCATACATTGCTGGTAGGACTATAAAATGATACAGTCAATGTAGAAATTGGTATGGCAATTCCTTAAAAATTTGGAAATAGAAATACCATTTGACCCAGCAATTATTATTAGGTAAATATCCTACAGAAGTGAGAGTCAGGACATGAACAGATGTACATACACTCATGTACACAGCACCATTCACAACAGCAAAGAGATGGAAACAACCTAAGTGCCCATAAGCAGAAGAATGGATAACCAAACTATGGTACATACACACAATGGAATACTATGTAGACATATAGAATAATATAGTCTGTGAAAACCTTATAAAGTGGATGAACTTGGAGAAGATTCTGCTGAGTGAAATAAGTCAATCACAAAAAAAAACAAATATTATATTGTTAGTCTATGATTGCAAAAGTCAAGGGAAGGTTTATATATGGAAGAAAATTTTTTTTTTTTTTTTTTGTTGGTTACCAGGGACGGGAAGGGAGGAGGGGAAAATATACTAGATTGGTAAGAGACAAGCATTAATTTGGATAAAGGGAAAGGCAATATACCAAACTGAGTGAATAACACTAACACAAAGGAAAAGGAAGACACAGAGAGGTACATAAGAAGTACACACAACAAAGATAAACATTTTCACATATGCAATACTGCATTATCAGTGTTAACTAACATTAATCTATCAGCAAAGAGATGGGCAGATTGGCTAAATGATCAGGCATGTCTAAGCAAAAGGTTATATACCCATGACCATATATAATGTTGGCAGATGACATTTCAACACAAAAATCTGTATGTGCTATAAGAATGTCTGTATAAATAGTACTAAAAAGAACAGAGTTATGAAAACTTCTTAGGCACAGTCAATCACCCTGATGGAGCAAATTGTTGCATCTGTGTGTTTGGGACCATGGTTGCAGGGGACAACAAGTTCAATTGGCATAACATTCTACAAATAAAAATTGTTCTACATCTTACTTTGGTGAGTACAGACTGGGGTCTTAAAAGCTTGCAAGGAGCCATCTAGATGCAACATTTGGTCTCTCCTGGAATGGAGCAAAGAAAAATAAAGAAAACTTAATACACATGGAAACAATTAGTCCAATATGCTAGTAGACCATGTGAACCCCGGGGGGGGGGGAACTGAATGAGAATGTGGTCTTTTCCACTATATAGAATTTCAGTGATGATATCACTTGCCAGGTAGAGTGCAGAAAGTCTAAATTGTTTGCTTTAAGGTCTGATCTTTGGATTTAATCAATGAAATCATATCTACAAGAACTAAGTAAATGAGGAGGTGAAACTCAAACAAAAGTATATCCAAAAGTTTTCTGTCCTTTACAATGGTGTAACCAGAAACTAGCCATAGTAACTTTATTTGGCATTGTTGTTGTTGCATGTCGATCAGTTGATTCCAACTTATAGTAATCTTACAGCAGATAAAACTGGCCATAGGGTTTCTAAGGCTGTAAACTGTAAGGAAGCAAACTGCCACAGCTTTTTCTCATAGAGTGAGTGGTGACTGCCGACCATCCATTACCAGCCCAGGACTACACCACTGCACTATCAGGACTCTTTTATTCATTCATTTCTTTATTTTTCCTTAGCTGCCTTCATTTTTATATCCCAATCCACAGGCTGATGGAACATTAAATAATCTAACAAATGTTTAAAAATAAGAAAAATTCTGTGAGAGAGAGCATTTGTACAATCCTCCATATTGAATTACAAAGGATCTGAGGAAAGTTAATTTAAAAAATTTTCTAAACAAGTATCATTCTAGACAGGTTCCGGCAAGATGGCAGAGTAGGCAGAAAGACTGCACAGACCCTCTTCAACAAAGAAAAGGGAAACCAATTAACAC
>NW_006922880.1:40064-43541 GCF_000298275.1 Orycteropus afer afer | reverse complement strand
GTCAATGTCATGAGACAAAGTATATGTGAACTGCTGTATGGAAAGTGAATTTGCTCTGTAAATCTTCACCCAAATCACATTTAAAAAAAAAAAAAAGTATCATTCTAGATCATCTCTCAATTTCAAAAGATAAATATGAATCTATGAATATACAGTGTAACATTATAACAAAAACCAAAAAATAAATAATAAATAAAATATTACTTTTCATGGAAGAAAACCAAACAAATACTTATATAGGAATGGTGGATCAGCAGTAGAATTGTTGCCTTCCATGCAAGAAACCTGAATTTGAATGTTGATCAAGGTACTTCATGTACAGACACCACCAGTGGAGTCTTGAGTGTTGCTATGTTGGTGAACAGATTTCAGGGGAGCTTTCAAATTTGGAGGGATTAGGAAGAAAGGCTTGGCATCTCCTTCTGACAATCAGCCAATTACAACCCTACAGACCACAATGGCCCAACCTACAACTGATCATGGGGAGATACAAGACTGGCCACAATTTGTTTTGCTGTTCATGGGGTCACCATGAGTCAGCTAACAACAATATCAAACAAAACCAAACTCACTGTCATCAAATTTGATCCAATTCATAGCAAACCCCTTCTTAGGTTTCCGACGTCGTATCACTACGGAAGTAGATCACCCAATCTTCCTTCTGAGAAGTGGCTGGTGGGTTTGAACTGCCAGCCTTCTGGTTAGCAGTCAAATGCTTTAGGTACTATGCCACCAGAGCTCCTAAACAACAATGGAAACTTCAAAGAAGGTAATAAACATGCAGAGCTTTGCTGGAAAATTTGAATGTGCCAATGGTTACTGTTTTGGTTACCTCAGTGCTCCTCTAACAGAAAAATACCAGACATGGATGACTTTAACAAACAGGAGTTTATTCTCTTACAATTTTGGAGACTTGAAATCCAAGTTCAAAGTGGGGCTCTAGGAGCTGGGTGAAAGCCCCTCAACCTTGTGGTTCACTTCTGCCTCTGGCTCTGACCCACTAAAGCTGGAGGCTTTCTTCACTCACATAGCTTTTCACTGCTGAGGCTGACAAAATCAAGGTCAACAAATAATGTTACTAAACAACATGGCAGACCACTAATTTAGTCCGGGAGAAGTCCCAAGATCAGCAAGGTATGGTAGGCTGCTGAACAACGACTTGGCTACACGCAGGGTTCAGGTGTGTCAAAAAGTTGGAGACATTCCTCAAACCTGTTTTATATATACTGGAAGCAACTCACATCCCTAAATAGCTACTCAGCTACTCTAGTAGATTCCACCATGGAGTAAATTATCAATCTCACCATGGGGAATAACTACATCCAGCTACCCAGCCACTCAAAATCAGGCCCAACCAAGTTGATATACAACATTACCTACCATACTAACAAAGAAATGACCACCATAAACACACATAAAATCATACAAAGTTAGGGCATTGTTGAAGGAAGTACAATGTGAATAAATGTTGAGTAACAAAGTGCCAGAAGGTCTTGTAATTAGATTTGGACTTGATTTACATACTTTGTGGGATAAATCAAGAAACTAGGGATTTGGTTGGGTTTGAGTGTTGTCGGAAGGTGGCAATTTAGTAATCAAATAGCTTATATATTTTTTGTTTTTCTACTCTAAGAGGTTGGAAAAATGGAGCAGCACAAAACTGTCATTGGTAGAGAAACAACAGTCACACTTGAATTGGCAGAACAAGGGTGTTTGGTCATTTTTGTGGTGTACACATTGTTCTTATTCTTGTCTGAATGCAGCTAGGATTAGGAGTGTTCTTGTTCTTATGCCAGTCCATTATGGGCATAGAATGACCTTGTCTGATCTTAGTGTTCTGTGAAATTGTTGATGTTTCAGCAGAAAAACAGCACAACCTAGTTATGAGTGCCAGTCCAGCTCCCAGGAGACATCTGCCAGAGCTGTCTTTTTCTTTCGTAAGCAGTACTCCAAGAATGGCAGACCACAGAGAAAAAAATACAAAAGGATAAAAACAATGAGAAAAGATTATGGTTATTGACGATTCAGAACAGAAATCTATCTTCCAGAAAAGACAAATGGATTAAAAATAATTATTGCAGCTTTTATAGGGCTGAAAATATGGACATGAAAGTAAAGCCAAAGCAGCAGGGGGACAAAAATGTTACAAATACAAATAAAAAATATTTGAAAGGTATATCAAATTCTATTTAAATGAAATTAGAATTTTAGAAACAAAGAGTCCTTTGAATATCAAGCCACACATGTGCATTAGAAGGTAAATGTAAATAATTTTCAATATTTCTTGTGCAAAATAATACTAAGAAAAAAAAAGACCTAGTTACAAGAGTAATATATATTTAATAGATGGCTCAAAGAATATTGAAAACTCAATAGCATTGATAGAATATTTGAAATGCTATAATATTTAAAACAGTACATGTTTGTAGCAGAACAAACAGATTAATGGGATAAAATAGAAAGACAAGCTACAAAATTGGGAATATGTATGTATTTACTGTGGAATATAAGGAGCTCTGTTGGTGTAATAGTTAAGGCATTTGGCTGCTAACAAAAATGTTGTAATGTTGGAATCCACCAGCCACACTTGGGAAGAAAGATAAAGCATTCTGCTTCCATAAAGATTTACAGCCTTGGAAATCCAATAGGGGTCACTATGAGTCAGAATCCACTTAATGTCAGTAAGTTTTCCTTCTGTTTGTTTGTTTGAATGTAGAATATAGGTGGCATTTTGATCAATAGAAATGGCAGATATAATATAATAATGGTGATAAGAGAATTAAGTACATAAGGAAATAGTAATTTGGCTGGTTCCTACATACCACAAAGTAAAATTCAAATAAGTTTAAAAAAATTTAAATGTAAAGAAATAAAATCAAAAAGGAATAAACATTGGGATATAGATATATGATAATAGCCATTGATAACCTTGTTAAGCATCAAAAAAATTATAGAATTAGAAAAACATAAAGAATTTTCACAAATGTTTACAGTTAGACGTTTCAAAGATCATTCACAAGGACATTTTTAAAACAAATGATCACCTGTCAAAAAATTTACAATAATACCAAGTTAAAAAAAAAAAAAAACACTGCAAACTCACTGTCATCAAGTGGATTCTGACTCATAGAGACTCACGTTGGGTTTACAAGGCAGTAAATCTTTAGGGAAGTAGATTGCCCTATCTTTCTTCTATGGAGTGGCTGGTGGGTTTGAATCACCAATTTTCTGGTTAGCAGCCAAATGCCTTAGGCACTATGCCACCAGAGCTCCTATAATAAGATAATAATTATATCTACGGCTG
This sequence comes from Orycteropus afer afer, assembly GCF_000298275.1. Classification (NCBI taxonomy): domain Eukaryota; kingdom Metazoa; phylum Chordata; class Mammalia; order Tubulidentata; family Orycteropodidae; genus Orycteropus; species Orycteropus afer. Next base: position 40,237 of record NW_006922880.1, on the reverse strand, counting down.
CATAATAAAAATGATTTTTCAAAAAGTTAACTATTGTTGTTGTTATTGTTATGTGCCATCGATTCAGACCCAACTCATAGCGACCCCTCCTTGGGTTTCCGAGGCAGTATCACTACGGAAGTAGATCGCCCCATCTTCCTTCCAAGGAGTGGCTGGTGGGTTTGAACCGCCAG
>NW_006922880.1:35427-39964 GCF_000298275.1 Orycteropus afer afer | reverse complement strand
GTTAACTATCATACAAAATTAAGAAGCTCTAGTGACTCTGGTGGTGTGGTACCTAAGGCATTTCACTGCTAACCAGAAGGCTGGTTGTTCAAAACCACCAGCCGCTCCTCAGAAGGAAAATTGGGCAATCTACTTCCATAATGATACTGCCTCAGAAATGAAGGAAGGGTAACTATGAGTCGGATACAACTCCACGGCAGAGAGTTTGATTTTTTTGATGCGTGGTGTAGAGGGTGCAGTGTTTGGCTGTTCATCAAAAGGTCAGCAGTTCAAATCCACTAGATGCTCAACATGAGGATGAAGAGGCAATCTACCAAAATTAGCAGCATTGGAAACCTAATGGGGGTCACTAAGAGTTGGATTCACCTCATGAACAACTTTTTTTAAAACATAAAATTGTTAAAATACAGAAAGTAAATAATATTTTGAGACAATAGTAAAAATATCTAAACACATGAAAAAAATCTACTTTATTAGACATAACGAAATATAAATTAAATTACTGACAAGAGATTATCTAATACTGTTGTTATCCAGTGAAATGCTATTGTTGCTGTTAGGTGCCATTGAATCATTACCAACTCATGTACAACAGAATGAAACACTGTGCAGTCCTTAGCCAGCTTCATGATCCTTGCTATACCTGAGCCCATTGTTGTAGCCACTGTATCCATCAATCTTGTTGAGGGCCTTCCCCCTTTCCATTAGCCCTCCACTACCAAGTATGATATCCTTCTCCAGGATATGTTTCCTTCTGATAACATGACCAAAGTAGGTGAGACGAAGTTTGGCCATTCTCGCTTCCAAGGAGCATTCTGACTGCACTTCTTCCAGGATATAGTTGTTAGTTCTTTTAGCAGTCCATGGTACTCTCAGTATTCTTAATAAACACCACAACTTAAAAGCATCAACTGTTCTTCAGTCTTCCTTATTCATGGTTTGGGTTAGGTGCACCTTTTCTTCAAGGAGACATCTTTCTTTTTCAGCACTTGAAAGAGGTCTTTTGCAGCAGATTTGCCCAATGCAGTATGTTTTTTGATGTCATGACTGCAATTTCCATTGGTGTTGATTGTACAACCAAGTAATATGAAGCCCTTAACAAATTTAATCTTTTCTCCATTTATCATGATGCAGCTTATTGGTTCACTTGTGAGGATTTTTGTTTTCTTTATATTGAGGTGTAATCCATACTGCAGACTGTAATCTTTAATCTTCATCAGTAAGTGCTTCAAGTCATCCTTACTTTCAGCAAGCAAAGTTGTATCGTCTGCATATCTCAGGTTGTTAATGAGTCCCCCTCCAATCCTGAGGACTAACATGCGCCTGACACAGGCAATGCTATTTCCAATTATCTTGTATGCATGTGAGAGCTGGACAATGAATAGGGAAGACCAAAGAAGAGTTGATGCTTTTGAGTTGTGGTGCTGGTGAAGAATGCTGAAGATACAATGGACTGCCAAAAGAACTAACAGATCTGTACGGGAAGTGCAGCTGAGATGCTCCTTGGAAGCAAGGATGGCCAGACTTCGTCTCACCTACTTTGGTCATGTTGTCAGAGGGGACCATTCCCTGGAGAAGGATGTCATGCTTGGTAAAGTGGAGAGTCGATGGAAGAGGGGAAGGCCTTCCACGAGATGGATTGACATGGTGACTGTGACAATGGGCTCAAGTATAGCAAGGATCATGGAGTTGACAGGGGATCTGGTGGTGTTTTGTTCTGCTGTGCATGGGGTTACTATGAGTACGAAGCATCTTGACGGCACCTAACAACAACAACAAATCCTGATGCCACTTTCTTCCCCAAATAATCCTGCTTCTCGGATTATTTGCTCAGCATACAAATTGAATAAGTATGATTAAAGGATACAACCCTGACATGCTCCCTTTATGATTTTAAACCATACAGTATCTCCTTATTCTGTTCAAATGACAGCCTCCTCATTTAGGTACAGTTTCTTCATGAGTACAACTAAGTGCCCATTCTTCTCAGTGTTATCCATAATTTGTTATGATCCACATAATCAAATGCTTTTTCTTAGTCAATAAAACACAAGTAACAGCTTTTTGGTATTCTTTTCAGCAAGATCCATCTGATGTCAGCAATGATATCCCTCATTCCACATACTCTTCTGAAACCAGCATGCATTTCTGGAAGTTCTCTGTCAATATACTACTGCAACCATTTTTGAATTATCTTCAGTAAGATTTTACTTGTATGTGACATTAATGATATTATTCAATAACTTCCACAATCTGTGGGATCACCTTTCTTTGGGCTGGATACAAATATGGATCTCTTTTAGTCATTTGGGTGAGTAGTTGTATTCCAAATGTCTTGGCATAACCAAATGAGGGCGTCCAGCCCAGCATCCATTACTGGAAACATCTCAATGGATATTGCATCAATGCCTGGAGCCTGTTTTTCATCAATTCCTTCAGTACAGCCTTGACTTCTTCCTTCAATACTATTGGTTCTTGATAATATGCCACCTCCTAAAATGGATGAACATGGACCAATTATTTTGGATACAGTGATTTTGTGTATTCCTTCAATCAGCTTTTGATGTTTCCTGCATCATTCGATATATTGCCCATAGACTCTTTCAATATTGCAACTTGAGGCTTAATTTTTTTTATTCAGTTCTTTCAGATTGAGAAATGCTGACCATGTTCTTCCCTTTTGTTTTTCTAACTCCAGGCATTTGCACATTTCATTATAATAATTGACTTTGTCTTCTCGAAGTGCTCTTTGAAATCTTCTGTTCAGCTCTTTATGTTGACATTTCTTCCATTTGCTTTAGCTGTTTTTTGCTTAATGGTAAATTTCAGAATCTCTTCTGACATCCGTTTGGGACTTCCTTTCCTGTCTTTTCAAAGATCTCTTGCTTTCTTCACAAATGATGTTGTTGATGTCATCCCACAATTCCTCTAGTTTTTGGTCATTTGTGTTCAGTGCATCAAATCTATTCTTTAGATGGTCTCTAAATTCAAGTAGAATATAATCAAGGTCATATTTTGGCTCTCATGGACTAGTTTTAATTGTCTTCAGCTTCAACTTAAACTTGCATATGAGCAGTTGATGATCTGTTCCACAATCAGCTCCTGGCCTTGTTTTGGCTGAAGGTATTTAACTCTCCATCACCTCTTGTCACAGATGTAGTTGATATGATCCCTATGTATTCCATCTGGTGAAGTCCACATGTATAGTCACCATTTATATTGTTGAAAAAAGGTATTTGCAATAAATAAGTTGCTGGTTTTGCAAAATTCTATCATGTGATCTCCAGCATTATTTCTATTACCAAGGCCATATTTTCCTACTACCGGTGATTTTTCTTTGTTTCTAACTTTGCATTCCAGTCACCAGTGATAATCAGTTCATCTTGATCACATATTTGGTCAATTTCAGACTGAAGAAGTTGGTAGAAATCTTCAATTTCTTCATCTTTAGTTTTGGTGGTTGGTACACCAGTTTGAATGATAGTAGCATTAGCTGGTCTTCCTTGTAAGCGTGTGATATTATCCTATTGATGACAGTACTGAACTTCAGGATAGATCTTGAAACAGTCTTTGTGATGATAAATGCCATACCTCCTAATGAATGTCACACTTTCTAAAACACTACATCATTCCTCTTTGATTTGTCATTCCCGGCGTAATAGATCATATGGTTGCCTGATTCAAAATGGCCCAAATCAGTCCATTTCAGCTCAATAATGCCTAGAATATTGATCTTTTTGCATTCCATTTCATTTTTGACAACTTCCAATTTTCCTAGATTCATACTTTGTACATTCCATGTTCTGACTATTAATGGATGTTTGCAGCTGTTTCTTCTCATTCTGAGTCCTGTCACATCAGCAAATGGAAGTCCCAAAACCTTTACTCCATCCATATCATTAAGTATGGCTCTACTCTGAGTAGGTAGCTTTTCTCTGGTTGTATTTTGAGTGCCTTTCAACCTGATGGGCTCATCTTTCGGCATTATATATTACCATGTTTCAGGGCTATTCAAAAAGTTTTCCAGCAATATATCAGACCATGTTTCACTGTTATTCATAAGGTTTTCACTGGCCAGTTCTTTGAGAAGTGGATGGCTCTTCCTTCTTCCAGTCTGTTGTAGTCTGGAAGCTCCACTGAAACCTGTCCATCATGGGTAACGCTGCTGGCATTTGAAACACCAATAGCTTAACCTCCAGACTCATAGCAACATGTAAGCAATCCCAGGAAGACAAGTTGACAGACAAGTTTATCTCCGTTAGCTGTTCTTAACCTTTCTGCTCAATTCCTGGCTGCCTTTAAACTACTCCGAACTACATGGGGCCGCCTTCCATGCTTTAAGCTTACCCTGAACCATGCAGGACCCACCTTCTGGGATACCTGTCTTTTAGCTTGCCTAAACTGAGTGGGGCTCACCTTGCATACAGTGAAATAGGCACTCACAAATGGAGATAGAATAATTGTACATATTGGAATAATCTTTCTATGGATGGCTATATGAACAGTTGTCAAATCATACTCATTCATTCAACATTTT
>NW_006922880.1:33341-35192 GCF_000298275.1 Orycteropus afer afer | reverse complement strand
TCAGTATGACATAGTAAATTACAACTGTGTTGTAAAAAACATAACTTAGAGAAAAAACTATATTATATTTGGTTACTTTTTAAAATGGCAAAGTACAAAAGAACACTATCTCAATTCACAGAAATAAATAATCCAAGCAAAATATATTTGAAATACAGATACATATACTTCCCATTGCCATCAATTGATTCTAGTTCGTATTGACCCTATATGACAGAGTAGAATTGCCCCATACAGCTTCCAAGGCAGTAATCTTTGTAGAAGCAACACCTTTCCACTGAGGATGCGCTGGTGAATTTCAACCACCAACATTTTCGTTGGCAGTTTTGATTAACCATTGCATCAACAAGGCTTCATTATATTTACATTGTCATGGAAAAATACTAAAGGACATAGAAAAAAAAATATTGAGAGTAGTTATCATTATAACAGGATTTAAAATAATTTTGCATGGTTTTTACTTTTAATAATGTGCCTTCTGCATGTTTAAAATATTAAATTGTTACATACATTTTCTTTGTTATTAAGAAACAAAAACAAAATAAGATTGTGGACATGTCAATACAGACATTGTGATCTTATAGGACAGAGTAGAACTTTCCGAGGCTGTAATCTTCATGGATGCAGATTGCCACATTTTTCTCTCATGAGCGGCTGGTGAGCTCAACCTCTGGCCTTTCCTTTAGCAGTTGAGTGCTTAACCACTACACCACCAGGTTCCTTTGTAATTAGAATAGAGTATATACATACTTTCAAAAATCAGGTTACTACCTACCTTCTATAAGTTTATGCATAGTAACATTGATTTTCACATATAATTTCATTTCAAAGGCAGATAGCATAAACAGTAATGTTAAAATATCCCCATATTAACCATTTTCTTTTGTTAAGAAATATGCATATCTGAGGGTTTTTTTTTTTTTTTTGCTTATATAAAATATCTTTTGTACAGTTGCAAATTAGTTACCACCAAAGAAAATAATAGAAGAAATTTTTGTATTAATGCTATGATAAAAGATATACATTACTTCCTAAATAATTTCTGAATACTAATCAGAATCAAAGTGTTAGATCTTAGTCATTTAATGTTCTTTTATCATAAACAATGGGAGCTCTGGTGGCATAGTGCTAAAGGCATTTGACTGCTAACCAGAAGGCTGGTGGTTCAAACCCACCAGACACTCCTCAGAAGGAAGATTGGGAAATCTACATCCTTAGTGATACCCCCTCGGAAACCCAAGGAGAGGTCACTATGAGTTGGAATCAACTCATCAATTCGACAGCAGTGAGTTGTATTTTTTGTTGCTGTTGTTGTTTTGTTTTGTTTTTTTAATCACAAACAACATCAGTACACTGCTTAATAAAAAACACATCTGAATGTACAGCCCATGGAATATTTTTGTTGTTGTTGTTTAGTTAATTGTTTGTGTTGTATTGTTATGATTTTTTTCTTGTGATTTATATATTGTAAATGTGCTTTCTACACTGGTTTCATATTCATGTGCATCTCTCTGGGAAAAGTAAACATCTTACTTATTATAGGTAGTGAAAGTAGGCTATTCCCCTCCCCCTGTGCTCCCTTTGGCACCCCCAGGAAGGAGAGGATGGATGGTCTTTGTTTAGCTTGGCTAGGCAGTTATTTCTCATCTTATTTCTCTTGTACATATTTCTAAAGAGACCACTTGGTATCTACAATACAATTAAGTCTATCTTTCTCTGGTGTAATCTTTCTCTTCCCTGCCTATTTTGTGTCTTGGCTTCTGCTGAGTGCTTTATTAACTTCCTGCTGTAAATCTTCTGAAGGAAGAATAATCTAAAATCCTCTTAAAAGGCCATACAATGGGAAAAAAC
>NW_006922880.1:29045-30326 GCF_000298275.1 Orycteropus afer afer | reverse complement strand
GGAATACTATGTAGCAATAAAGAATAATGAAGAATACATGAATCATCTCACAACATAGATGAATTTGGAGGACACTCTGCTGAGTGAAATAAGTCAATCACAGAAGGACAAATATTGTATGAACCCATTATTGTTAGAAGTCAAAGAAAAGTTATTTAGGGAAGGAATTTCACGTTGTTGGTTATTGGGAATAGAAGGGAAGGGGAGGGAAAATTTCAGACTAGTTGGGGGTTACATATTGATTTGGGTGAGGGGAGGGTATGGAAAGAGTCTGTGACCAGCATGATGACACTGAGGAAACGAAGGACACTGAAATGTACACACTCTGTTGCTTATAAGACATAGACAACAGAGGCAAATACTGGTACATGCACAATACTGCATTACCACTAACACCAGACACCAGCTACAGACAAATGCACAGCAGGTGAGAAGATCAGGTGGGGGTAGGCCAACAGGAATATAGCCTAGACCAAGGATAGATTGGGCTGAAGGTAGTCTTATATATGCACTTGTGCGACAAGAATGCTAATTTTATATTGTAGGAAATAAATTTGTATCAGGAGAATTAAATTTTCAGAATTCTTATGAATATAATACCAGAAGCAATAGACAAAACACAATGAAATACTTGGCATGGAATGAAACAAAACTTAAAATAATATCTCAAGCAAAAGATAATAAAGCTTTGAACTGAGGCATTAAGTAACAGGGGTTGACCAAGTTGAGTTAAAGGAATCTACTTAGATTTCCATTTGACTATGTCTAAAACTTGGAAAGAAGCTAAAACGGGGATTGAGGTCTCAGTGTCATAGTGTACACTGAGATTTTAGAGTAAAAGAAAGTTCTAAGAAGAAGTAATTAATGTAATATAAAAGAAAACCAAAGGCAGGACTATCAACGGACATCCTGCAGGAAAGGAGAATAATGAAATATACTTGCTATTGGAACCAAAGAGGAATGATTTTAAAATAAAAGCTGATTAATTGTATCCCAAAGCTATTTCAACACTGTAAAGATAAATGGTTATATTGAACATTTTTATTTTCCCGAAGTCAATAAGGCTTTTTGTGGTATGCAAGTTCTAATGGCTAGAGACCTATCAGCAAAGAAAAGAAGTGGGTTTTTCCTCATGGAATTTAAATTCTAGTTAGAAAATAAACAAGTAAATAAATAAATATGCAATATGTCTGATAAATACTAAGAATAAAGATAAAGCAAGTTAACAAATCAGAGAATAGTGTTGAGAGCATGTGCCATTTTAGTGTAGGTGGTAACAAT
>NW_006922880.1:25459-26400 GCF_000298275.1 Orycteropus afer afer | reverse complement strand
AGCCTTCTGGTTAGCAGTCAAATGCCTTACGCACTATGCCACCAGAGCTCCCTTTACAGTTCCCTCTTATTTTGGGGACTTTATTTCACCAATATTCAGGCAGCAATGAAAAGGAAACTAATACTTTCCTATAGTCTAATGGCTATTATCTACATATTCTCACTTAATATCCTTAAATACTTTATGAATTTGTTGTGCTATCTCATTTTTATATGTAAGACAATTGAGGCTCAGAGGGTTTAAATAGCCAAGATTCAAATTATCATCTCTAATTACATTTATTTTGAAAAGTTTCCATATGTATCTGTTCCTCCACTTCCTTACTGCTGACTAATTATTTTAAGCCCTCATTTATTTTCTTCTTTTCCACAATTCTCCATTTTTACAGACAGAATTTTAGATTGGAATACTCACAGTCCATTTTACAGCATGTAAAGGTGAGTTACAGAAGTTAAGTGATTCAACAAAATTGTAAAATCTGAAATCGAATCTTCTACATCTTTCATTATGATATCCTTTCCATTTAATTATCTTAGTTACTTTATCTCTGCCACATACAGCAGCCACAGATGTTCCTAATATATTGTTTTTACCATGTAATTCTATGCTTCAATTTCTATGTAAAGCCCCATTTTCTCACCACATGGAGAACCTATTATTTAATGCAAACTGTCCAACTACTCTTTCTTCACATTTGTTCTGTCCAGTATATTCCAAGAATCATCATTTCAACCAGTCTTAATTTATGGAATAATAATTGAATTGATCAGAAGAAAAGACTTCAATATCCTGCATCAAATATTCAAATGTACCTGGGTCTGTTTCCTGCCTTTGTTCTTTTCACTCTTGATCGGAGCATGAAGAGCCTGTCTCTTTATCTCCCCATGTCTGTTCTCAGTCTCACATTCTGTCATTTGCTCTGCCACATCTCTTATTTGTAG
>NW_006922880.1:23375-24779 GCF_000298275.1 Orycteropus afer afer | reverse complement strand
TTTCCAAGGTTGTAAATCTTCACAGAAGCAGGAAATAGATTGCCACATCTTTCTCCCCTGGAACAGCTGGTTGGTTCATATCACCAACATTTTGGTTTTCAGCTGAGCTCTTAAGCACTGAATCATCAAGTCTCCTTTATCTTCATACAAAATTTGAATTAAAGAGGTTTTGTATTCAAATTATCATCTTTCCCCAAATACTTCACATTTCTCTGCCCCCTTTCTCAAGAAATAGCATTAGCTTTCATCCAGCTACCCTACTTTGATAAGATCAGCCATTAAAAGCCCTATGGAGCACAGTTCTATTGTTGCACACATGGGGCTGCAATGGTTTGAAATTGACTCAACAGTAACTGGTTCTTCTGTTCTTTAGTGCAAAATCATTGATAAGACCCATGTCTCCCATAAAGTTTGTTTTTCCACACTTCTAGTCTTCTCTGTGTCCTGTTGCTACTTACTGTATGAAAAACCTGTACATTTCACAGAATATATGTGTGTGTGTATGTGTGTGTGCTCTAGTGGCATAGTGTCTAAGGCATTTGACTGTTAACCAGAAATCTAGCAGTTCAAACCCACCAGATACTCATTGGAAGGAAGACTGGGCAATCTACTTCTGTAAAGATTGACCACCTCAGAAACCCAATAGAGGTCACTATGAGTTGGCAATGACTCGATGGCAGTTCTTTTGGTTTGGTTTTGGTTTTGTATATGATTTCAGTTGTATTTTGTGTGTGTCTGTGTGTGTGTGTGGGAGAGAGAGAGAACAATAGCATGAGAGACAGAGCCTCTGTTGTAAGTGTATGAATGACTATTTGTTGGATGACAGTATGTACTAATAGAAAATATTAACTGTCAACTCGATACTGTGCTATACACAAAACACTGGATGGTACAACGTAGAACTTGATAGTTTACAGGCTGATCATGTAAATGTCTGTTGTAGTTATGTACCATCAAGTCGGACCAGACTCATAGTGACCTCTCCTTGGGTTTCCGAGGCTGTAGCACAATGGAAGTAGATTGCCCAACCTTCCTTCCAAGGAGTGGCTGGTGGGTTTGAACCTCCAGCCTTCTGGTTAGCAGTCAAGTGCCTTTGGCACTATGCTACCAGTGCTGCTATGTAAATGTCTACATAATTAAAAATTTTAGACATTTACACATTTTTAAATATTATTGAAATAAAAGTGACCTTGCAACAATCTCATTTCTTTTTGTATTAATTTTACATTTAATATGACCTCTGCCTTAAAATGGAAAAGTCCATAAAGAAAATACTCACCTTCTGATGAGGCATGTTTGCACACTAATCAATGGAGAGGTCAAATTGTGAAACAGTTAAGTCTTAAAATCATGTTGTACAAATTTGATTTTTATGTTTAAAATACATTTTACTTTTTTATATAA
>NW_006922880.1:21207-22385 GCF_000298275.1 Orycteropus afer afer | reverse complement strand
TGCTGGTCTTTAGATATTCCTTAGCTATGTCTTTTCAAAAACAATAAAGATCTTGGTAGCAAACCAGATGTCCTTTCACCTCACTAGCAGGAAGGTGGCCTTTCCTATGCTTTGCCCACCTTGTCAGGTGGGAGACACCAGAGCATTTTTCTTCTGCTACCAAAGACTCCCTCTAGTGGTAAAGCCACCTTACCCTATCCTTTCCTCTTAGCTACACTGAGGGCTTTTCAGAGGTGAGTGACTTCTATTGGGGGAGGGGATCTACTGGGTAGACATAGACATCTGTGATCTTGGGGCTCTGAGCTTGGCAGAAACATCATATTATTGCTTTGCTTGCATCAGCAAAGAGTAGAGTTTCTGGACAGTGGACATAACATATACTCCATTTTTCTCCACGGTGCAAACTACCTGGAAGGAGCTGGATGGAGAAAGCTGGGGTCAGGGGAGGAGGAGGGGACAGTTAGGGCAAGGCTCCAAGCATCAGAAAACTAGAGGGGTAGAGGCGGAAGTTGCTAAGACCTCAGTGTCAGCTTAGTTACTAGGCCCTTTATTTGATATCTCTATTGCAATAAGCATTTGTTCTGTGGACCCAGGTTTTTTTTTTTTTTTTTTTTTCCTTTCTTTCTTTCTAAATAAACATAAATGTACATAGCAAACACGTAGTTATATACTTTTTTGCCACCTTTCCATATACAAGCTCTGGCATTTGTTTTGACAGATCGATTGCCTGAATATTCTATTTTGGTCAAGATCTTGGTAAATGTTAGGAACTTACAACATTTAAGAGAGTGTGGGAAGCAATCATCCATTCTATTAGACACACATATTAATCCCCAGGCAACATTCACTAGTTAACCCTTTTTGATTTTATATTTTCCATTTATAATCAGTAATTTTGTATGTTTTCATATAATGTTTCCCAAATAACACTTAATTTAAAAATTTTAAAGTAGAATTATAGAATTCAAACCATGTTAAAACACTTGAATTTTGAATCCTTTAAAACCAAATTTTAATTAAATAGTACTTCCATAATCATGTTAGCATTTCTCCCTAAACGTTACTCTTTTATTTTCTTCCACTTACCTCTAATATCATCATCATTATAAAAGTATCTGATTATTCATTGTATTAACTAAATATCATCAACTCAATGTGGTTTTTCCCTATAAGATCAA
>NW_006922880.1:16689-19937 GCF_000298275.1 Orycteropus afer afer | reverse complement strand
ATACCCAAAGGCAGCTACTCAGCTGCTCACAGTAGATTCCACCATGGAGTTGATTACCAGCCTCATGATGGAGAATACTATATCCAACTGCCCAGCCACTCAATCAGGCCCAGCCAAGTTGACACACAGACTTAACCACCAAAATCCCCATTTTAGAGACATAAAATGAACAATGTTGAGAAAATTAGTAACTTGAATGAAGTTCACCTAGCTGGTATACAACTGAAAATGGTATTCAAAATCTCTGTTTACCAAGCCTGTGGTCATCTACACATGAAAGAATTCATAAGTGATGTCTGGAAAAAAATTTGATTTGGAAATAAGTTGAAAGAAAAATGGATTACATTTTTTGTTCTTCACTCATTTTCAAATTCAGTGCCTGTGGGAGTTCCTACTACAGCAGCCCAGAGCACCCTGAGACTCCACCACCACGAGTTCTGGACAGAATGTACTTCCTGTTTTCTAAATTGCACTCAACTGACTAATCCAGTAGTGCCTCTAGCCACTGTTCAGGGGGGAATGAGAATAAGAAGACACTCAGAGGGGAGCAGGAAGAAGAGGGTGCCATGATCTGCTTTTACCTAGCACCATGTGGTCCTGCATTCTACAGCTTGCAAGCAATTTTACCACATTCTTAGCACCCTCAGCTAGGGTAGCTCCAATCAGCAGTTAATGTTGCATTACTATTACTATTAATAATACTAGTACCACCACAACCACCGCCATTACTGCCACTGCTGCAATACTGTAACAGTTAAAGTTTTTTCAGCACAATATCTGCTAACAATTTTCTAAGTACACTTTATACAGTTAACACTTGGGAGAATGATATTAGCTAGATACTACTATTATGCCATTTTTTATGGAAGAGACAAAAATAACAAGAGTGGTTAATAAGTGGCTTGAGAACATACAGCCCATAAATATTACAGTAATTTAGAGTCAGAATGACTATCAAACTTCCTATAGAAACAACCACATTTCAACATCAAGATTATTTTCAGGCATGTATCCTGAGAAAGAGTTACTTTCTTTAACTAAATTGCTTTTATGATCATCATTATTTCTGTGATTTTGGTCAAGTCATATTTGAACTGTTTTTCAGGTTATTAGACTCCTCTATACACTGCAAATACTGATTTTATAGTATTATGGTTAAGATGAAATAAAAGTGAATTTTAAGCATTTGAATAGTAACGTGTCCATGCAGATATTAATAAATACTTGGTTTCTTTCTTTGTGCCACCTGAGATATCATTGTATGAATAATTAAGAATAAAGAGAGGAGAAAGAAAGTTTATATGTTTGAATATCAATACCTCTAAAAAACACTTTGAAATAGTATTTTGATATATTTTCATGTTAAATATTAAAAACACATGCCAGAGTCTGAGTAAAGAAATAGAATGACTAGCTGAAGGCATAATGATAAATTATCATCAACATAAAACCTCTCAGGGGAAAAAAATAAATGAATAAAAATTAAAATGTATATATATATATATGCAGTACTAGAAGCTACAGGCCACACCACTCAAACTACAACCTCTAAATTGAGCTGTATAAATTCAGAGTACAGTTCAAAGACCAGATGACAAACACAAATGAACAGTTTTCCTATCCCAAAACCAGCCTCTTTGGAACTACAAAATTATTCATGAGAAAATTCTAAATACTTTTAGATATACTTCCAAAAAACTTCATTTCAAGAAAGTTATTAAAAAGAAAAAAAAAAGTCAACAAACTGCTACTCCCTACCCTTCTTTTTTCATTAAGTATTTTTACCTGAAGTGTCTTGCATAGAATAACCAGATTCATAGCAATTTATAAGTCAATTTGTTGTAACAGCCAGGAAACCAAGATGATTAATGTGTATTTCTTAATATATTCAGTGTTGTGTCTACATGCAAAATATTCTTTCTGAATTCTGCACTTAATATATGCCACAACCCCTTGCCAAGAACAAAGATTGAATCCTAATAAAGAATAAAATTTATCAGAGCAATATAAGGCTGCATAGCTTTTCATAACAAGGACCTTCAAAGAACATGAACTTTAACTATGAAATATTGTTTCTTTTTTTACATTGAAACATATGTCAAAGCTTGTGGAACAACATGATATCTTCTTATTAAGTGTAATTTTCTAGAACTAAAGTATAGTTTTCTTCAGAGTTTATGTACAGTTGCCTTATTTTCTCGCATTCTCTTTAATGCCAATAAAATATTCTAAAAGCTCCTAAATCTAAGGAGAGAGAAATAAAGACAAATTTTATGACCAATATCCAGCATAGAGAATATGTTTTGATTTATATTTATGTACTTCCCTCTGAATTCCTTTATTAAAGTCAAAATGAACAATCACAATAGGTTTTATAAATAAATTATTATTCTTGTCAAAATCAATTATATAATAAACATCCATTATGTATGGAATTACAATGAACAGAAATTTGCACACATATAATTTTGTCAATGTTACTCACTACAATTGTTTTTTCATAGCACACACAAAGGTGAATTTATCATGTCAAAGTTTTGGGGAAAACTAAAGAAAACATTGAATACTTATGAAAAAAATTAAATACCAAAATTTTGGGAAAGCTGGAACTTCCCTTGGTTCATCAGAAAATATGCATAATTCTTTGCTCACTTTTTGTTTCTAAGGATATAAATTAAGACTTCAGTCATATTAGTAACTTGGACTATATCCTTGATATAAAACTGATAAGTAGATTCTGTTTGAATGAAGTTAATTTTTACCTAATAGAGATTTGATCATCTCTTGCCTCAAGTAGCTCACAGGGGCACTAACTTGTATGAAGCAGATGAGAATTTTTTGAGTAATGGAACTTTTAGGGGGTGATAAAATTGTTCTGTATCTTGACTGGAGTGGAGGTTATGTTTATACATATACCCATTGAACTGAACACTTAAAATGAATGAACTTTATAGGGCATAAATTATACAAAAAAGGTTGGCTAAGAAAAAATAAACTATAGAAATATTTCAGTCTATAATGTGTGCCAAGATGATACCTTCAATATAACCCAGTGTTCTCACTAGGATTGTTGTCACGCAGTGCCATAACTCATAGTTTCACTTCCCCAGTGAGTTGGGCAGGATGGAGATTCCTCCTACTGGGCAGAGTCCATCATTGCCAGGGCCAAGTACCATGCTCTGCCCTTCCAGACCTCAATCCTCTACAACCACTATCCTTCTTCCCCCAACACACACTCACACACACCC
>NW_006922880.1:14897-15554 GCF_000298275.1 Orycteropus afer afer | reverse complement strand
TTTTTTCTGTATTTTAGGAAGAATTCAATCTAATCACAGGATTATTTGTAAAGTAAATATTTTGAATAATACATGGGTAGTATATTTCTTTCCTCAACCAACCTGGAAAAGTCCACAAACTGAATTACTTTCAGGTTTGACTGGCAATTCTGATCAATCCACTAGTCCCTCCAAATATTAAGAATGTACTTATCCTATAGGAGCTCTGGTGGTGCAATGTCTAAAGCACTTGACTGCTAACCAGAAGGTTGGAGGTTCAAACACACCAGCCATTATGGGGAAGGAAGATGGGACAATCTACTTCTGCAAAGATTTACCACCTTGGAAACCCAACGTGGATTGTTATGGGTCAGAATAGATTTTGATGGCTGTTAGTTTGGTTTTTGGTTTTTCCTCCTAGATATAATCTCCAAACATGCCCTCCACACTCACATCAGCTCTGTCCCCAGTGTCCCCTTTTCCCTCACCTTGTCTTTTATCTAGGTCTTTTTGTGTCCATGGAACAAAAAATTAATCAAACCACCTAAAGAAAATGGCTTATCATAGGAATGCATAAGAGTAAGTAAACCATGATTTAAAATTTTAGCACTTATCATATGTATAGAACTAAACCAAAATCAAACCCACTGTCTTGGAGTCAGACCCGACTCACAGCAA
>NW_006922880.1:12202-12722 GCF_000298275.1 Orycteropus afer afer | reverse complement strand
GCCAGCCTTCTGGTTAGCAGTCAAGTGCCTTAGCCGCTATGCTAAGCAAACATTTTTTTTTTTTCCTTTATTATATTGTCACTAAATTCCTTAAATGGATTAATTAGCCTTTGCTATTCTTGCATGTGAGAATTACAGTGGCATACCAAAGGTCACATTCAGAATTCAAATTCCTAATATTTTGACTATTAAAAAAAAAAAAATGCCCTTGTAGATATAATGATAATGAAAAGGTCATCCTGATAAAGACACCATTATGGGCACACATGCACACACCCACACAGGTAGAGAGAGAAATAATAGAGAATACTGATCATGTCCTTCATTTGCCCAGGTTTGTAGGAAAGTTGATTTATATTAATAAATTTGACAACAGAAAATTTAATCTTCTTTTCTTCTCTAATATTTTATGTATATTCTATATTTTAGAAGACAAATCTTTTGAGATTTGAATTTGGTGGATAGATTTTGGCTTAAAAAGATAGATATAGAAAGAGAACAAATCCAAATACACACACAC
>NW_006922880.1:10623-11557 GCF_000298275.1 Orycteropus afer afer | reverse complement strand
TATTGCTGAAAGTATATTGCTCAAAATTAACTGCTTGTTACAAAAGGTGCTTTCACCATATTTCATTCTAGATCTAATTTTCATAAGGGCCTATGGCTCCTTTAGAAAAAGGTTGCTAATTACTCATAAGCTTCTAAGAGTTTATATCTTGCATCCTTCTTCATATATCCTACAGCATTTGTGTATCTCACTCATATTCACACTGTAGTTTTTCAGCTATTGAATTCTCAGACAGCCTATTTATCATTCACTCCCTTTTTAAATCTGACATAAAAATAACCCATTGCCATTGAGTCAATTCTGACTCGTAGCAACACTGTAGGACAGAGTATAACTGCCCTCATAAGGTTTCTAAGGCTCTAAATCTTTATGGAAGAGGACTGCCGAGTCTTTCTCCTGTTGAGTGGCTGGTGGGTTCGAACTGTCGATAATTTGTTTAGTAGCTCCTATGCTTAACAAGTGCACCACCCATTAGGTTCCTTAATAATCAGACTAACACTTTAATTCTAAATCTGTTTATTAATGGGACTGTTTGTTACCATGAACCTTAATTGAAAAATAGTCCTAAATGTTGTTATTAAAGAGAACTATAGCATTATTGGGGAGCTCAGGTAGTGTAATGCCTAAGGAACTTAACTGCTAACCAGAAGCCTGGCAGTTCAAACTCACCACCCACTCCTCGGAATGAAGGTTGGGCAATCTACTTCCATACAGATACTGCTTCGGAAGCCCAAGGAAGTGTCTCTATGAGTCAGGTCCAACTCAACACTCACCGGTACATAACAACAACAACATAGCATTATTGTGGGGAAATTGAAAGCCCAAAATAATAATATTAACACTTCCTATAGCTATTTCCATAAGGAGATTTGGTGGTGCAGCAGGTAAGACATTTGACTACTAACCAGAAGGTTGGTGGTTCAAACCCACCAGC
>NW_006922880.1:6205-7152 GCF_000298275.1 Orycteropus afer afer | reverse complement strand
CTGTACCTCTGTCTGGCTTCCTGGCTTTTAATCCCCTTTCTCCTGCTCCTCTGGCCTGCTGCTTTGGGCATCCCTGAGTTGTCCCTTGGGCTGACCACCCTTCTGCCCGGGAAAGATTTACAGCTTTGGAAACCCAAAGGTGGTTCACTATGAGTTAGAATCAACTTTATAGCAGTGTTTGTTGTTGTTGTTGTTGCTTTTTTTTATATATAGCTAGTTTCATAGCCATATTTATTAATAAAAATTAACTTTCCTACAGACCAGGGATATAGAAATGACTCCTTATTTTAGTTTTCTTGGGCTGCAATAACAAATTACCACAAATTGGGTAAGTCTACCAGATAATCTGTTACAGAGTATAATGTGTTAAGTATAACAGATACTTGTTGTCTCAGTGTTCTGGAGGCTGGAAATCCAAATGCAAGATGTCAACAAGGTTGTTTTCTCACAAAGCTCGAGGGAAGAATCCTTTCTTGGCTTTCTCATTTCTGGCAGTGGCCAGCAATTCTTGGAGTTCTTTGACTTAAAGTTATATTACTTCAGTATTACCTCTTTCTTCACATAGCCTTCTTGGTGTATTTTTTTCTCTCTGTGAATTCAGATGGCCTTCTTATAAAGATAGTAGCCATTGGATTTAAGGATCTCACTTATAACCTCATCTTTAAATTAATTGAATGAACAAAGACTTTATTTCCAATTCTGTTAACATTTTGAGTTTCCAAGTGTATTTTTTGAGGATAGTTTTCAACATCATGAGGAATATGTTACTGTCGAACATTAAAAAATTAGATTGAATTAAAGAACATCTTGGCTAGTGACCTAGGAATTAACTTTATGTCTCAAACTTCTTTCTCACTTTTTCACCTGCATGTCTTCTTGGGTGCTTTGATTAACATTCTACTAATGTTATTAATGTTAAAATTAACTTCTCTTTTGTGATTTTTTTT
>NW_006922880.1:5482-6105 GCF_000298275.1 Orycteropus afer afer | reverse complement strand
TTTTTTTTGGGGGGGAGGGGCAGATCATCCTATAACTAGTGTATTCATTCTGTTTACTTTCACAGGATTCTAGGTCTTGTTTTCACTAGCACTGAATTCTCAACCTAAAGACAGGCAAGTGGTAAATTCTGTCCTATGCTAAACCAAGTCTCTGCACTTGATAAAAACAAGTTTTCCCTTGTGTTTTTCTTACTTTCCATTAGTTAAATGCCAAACCATGCTTTTCTTGCCTCTCAGTGCTTCACTGTAAGGATATTGAACATTACATGCTAAAAAATTATGACAGGCATGTCCTAGCATTCTATTTCTGGAACTTCTTATTCTTCAAAGATTAATATATGAACTAAGAAGAAAAAAAGACCAGAGAAGATTTGGATTGTATTTGAGCCTAGGTTCCACTCTAGAATGTCCAATGGTTGACATAGAAAGTAGTTTAATGAAACACAAAATAATATAAGATATATCAAATTTCACAGTAACATTTTTCAGAGGCTGTATTTTAAAATTATTTGCACAAAATGCAAAGAAAATATTTCTACCATATGGATATAAGATAAAGAGAAAAGGAAAAATTGATACATTGAGATAATCTAAGAATATCAATTTTGAGTTTACTTAAAGTT
>NW_006922880.1:1135-5212 GCF_000298275.1 Orycteropus afer afer | reverse complement strand
TTAGATCTGAGGTAAGTCTTGAGACTTTATTTCTAACAAATTCCCTAGAGGTGCTGATGTTGCTAATCTAGGAACCATGCATTTCACAAAACGCTGCAATATCATAAGAAACACCCAAAGAAGGTCCTTTGAGAGTTATTGACCTGAAAATACTCTCTTGTACATGAAATCCAGGATATTCTAGAAATCATTCAGAAAATACATAGCAGCAGATTTACATTCAATATAATTTAGTGAATGCTTCTTGTTGAATTCTATGTGTAAATCTATAAAAACATAATCATTAACTTTATAAAAAACACTTCAGGAATGAACTTCAAGAAAAGCTAAGATTTCATCTGAAAAATACAATGATCAATATTACTATTATCACAAGGATGTCAGCACAATTTTCCTTGTTTGTCTGATAAACTTGAGAAGGGATGATGGTAAAGATTTAAAGTTTGCATCTTATTACTTTATATGGGGGGGAAGAATTACTAATGAGGTACTTAAATTGAAAAATTTATATAAAATAAAATTGATAAAACTATCCTTGTGCAGAAACTTTTGAAATATTTTAATATATTTCATTTTAAAAGCAGTAACCAAAAAAATTATAATAAATTAAATGTTAAATAAAGGTCACTTAAATCCATAATCTAACTGTGTTGTCTCTTTAACCAAACTAGGTAAATCCCCTTATAGTTGTAACCTTCTTGGTTTATTTCCTAAGGATTTCCTTGTTCTTATTTTCTTTCCTCTGAACTAGAAATCTGTGAAAATAATATAAGAATACTTTATCATGCAGGATGATTCTTCATAACATGAATTGACACAGTGACTGCAATACTGTGCTCAAATATGCCTACTATTATGACGATAATGCTGGACCAGGGTACATTTCATTTCATCATACATGGGGTCCCTATGAGTCAGAAATGCCTTGATAGCAACTAAAAACTATAGGACACTATAAATTTAGTTTAATCCTGTATGTATTTGAAGTATATATAATAAAATTTAAAGTAGTCTATAAATATATCATCTCATACAAACTTCCATAATTAGTTTCTTGTCTTCATTTTCCACATTATATGTCAGATAGTTCAAGACGATGAAAATTATAGATCAAAAAGTCATAATCCAAAATTCCAAATATAGATCTATAAAAATGAATCATCTAAAGTTTATATAGCATTAATATGTGTGATGCAAATAATGTTGCATATACACAAAGTTCTAAGAAAGCAGGAAATTTATTATGCTCTTTCTTATATTTGCTTATAATGCTTTATAATAACATCTAATTGTTAAAAAAATAAGTTAAAATGTTGGTGCACAATTAGCTCTTCAATTATCTTTCCATCTCTCTCTTTTCTGCAAAACTTAATTGAAAAATTGTCTATAGTTGTCTCTACTTCTTTTTTTATTTTCATTCTTTCATTTATAATAATTGGGCTTTCATTTCCATTCCTCCAATGAAATAGAAGAATACTGACCTTCTGGTTAGCAGCCAAAAGCCTTAGCCACTATGCCACAAAGACACCTTAGTATGTAGCTTTTGTAAGGTTAAGGAAGGGAAAATTATATATATTTATAAAATTTCCAAATTCAGAATTAGCTAAAGTCTCATTCACCTCAGTTTAAAGAGATATTTTTTTTTCTTTTTTAAAATTTTTTGTTGTAATATAGATGCAAATTCACAAAGAAGATTTGTTTTACTTAGAACAGTTCATGCACATTTCATTTCACATGCTCAATTACAATCCCCAACCATAAAAATCTCACTGCGCATCTCTCCTCCCTGTGACTACCCATTCCCTGTGCGCTTCTTATCTATGCTCTCCTTTCTGTCGAGCTTTCCTTCTATGTGAATGCTGCCCTTCTGATGTCTCCTAGTTGGTTAATCTAAGGGGCACATCTCTTTAAGGTAAGAGGATGCATCTTCCTCAGGTAGGTGTTTTGCTTTTAGGTCTTTTGACTGTTGGGCTGAGAGCTAATACACAGAAGTGAGACCAGTTCCAGGCCCAAAGGATAACCTGGGGTCATAGTCTCAGGAGTTCCACCAGTCTCTATCTGACTACTAATTGTGGTCATTTTTGTGTTTTTATTCCATATTTTTCCTCTCACTCTATTCAGGATCTCCAATTTTGGTCCTGTTCTGAATGGTTGACATTGGTAGCCTGGCACCATCTAGTTCTTCTGGTCTCAGGATCGTGAAGGCTGAGGTCCCCATGGCCCATCATCTCTTTGGACTAATTTTTTTTTTTTTTCCAAAATACTTTTGATTTTCTTCACTCTTCTTTATTCTGGACAAGAAGAGAACAATAGTTGCATCTTAGATAGCTGCTCAAAAGCTTTTAAGACCCTGTTACTACTCAGCAAACGAGGTTATGGAACAAGTTTTTATGAACTATATTGTGCCAGTTGAGCATAATGTCCCCTGAGACTATGGTCTTGAGGCTGCAGGCCAGGCTACTCTCTCCCTCTCCCTCAAGGTGTTTGGTTGCCTCTCAGAAGATACTCCAACCTTGTCCCCTGTTACTTCTGTAATGTATGTAGATAAATTTGTAGTACAAGTATATACATAAGACTATTTTCAGCCAAATCTATCCTTAGTGTTGGGTATATTCCTGTTCTCATCTACCCCCACCTGATCATCTCACCTGTCCGTGCATTTATGCATAGCCTAATGCTTGCTGTCACTGGTAATGCAGTATTGTGATGTAATAGTATTTGAATAGTATTTGTCTCTGTTGTCAATATCTTTTATGGACGTTTGTATGTCCTTCTTTTCCCTATTGCCATTGTGCTGGTCACACACATTTGTTATATTGTGTTTCCTTTAACTCAAATAGACACTTGACCCTTAACTGAAAAAAAAAAAAAAAAATGAACTCACTGTCGTTGAGTTGGATCTGACTCATAGTGACCCCTCCTTGGGTTTCTGAGGTGATATCACTAAGGAATTAGATTGCCCAACCTTTCTTCCGAGGAATGGCTGGTGGATTTGAACCATCAGCCTTCTGGTTAGCAGAGAAATGCCTTAAGCACTATGCCACCAGACCGCTTCCCTTCCATCCCTGTTAACCAACAAAGTAGATTTCCTTCCCTGAGTAAACCTTTCCCTGATTTTTTACAGTAATAGACTCATACAATATTTGTCCTTCAGTGTTTGAGTTACTTTATTCAGCATAATGTCATCCAAATTTATCCATGTTATAAGGTGATTTGTAGATTCTTCATTATTCTTTAATGTTGCATAGTATTCCACTGTGTCAATGTATCACAGTTTAGTTATCCACTCATCAGTTGATGGTTGTTTCCATCTCTTTGCTACAGTGAATTGTGCATCAATAAACATGGGTGTGCACAGGTCTAGTCATGTCTTGGATCTCACCTCTTTAGGATATTCTTAGTAATGAAATTGCTGCATCAAATGGTATTTCTATTTTCAATTTTTTAAGGAAGTGTCATATCATTTTCTACAGTACCTCTACCATTTTTCAGTCCCGCCAGTATTGTACAAGAATCCCAATCTCTCCATACCCTCACAAATATTTATTATTTTCTGTCTTGTTGAACTTTGCTACTATTGTTGGGGTAAGATGATATCTCATTGTTGTTTTGATTTGCAGCTCTCTAAAGGCAAATGATCATGAGTATTTCCTCACATGTTTTTTGGCCACCTCTATATCTTCTTTAGTGAAGTGTCTGGTCATGTCCTCTGCCCATTTTTGACATGAATTGATGCTGAGATACTGAAGAGTTCTATAAATATTAAAGGAGCCCTGGTGGTGGCATAGTGTCTAAGGCATTTGACTGCCAACCAGGAGGCTGGCAGTTCAAATCCACCAGCCACTCCTCAGAAGGAAGGTGGGGAAATCTGCTTCCATAGTGATACTGACTCAGAATCCCATATCAGATATATCATGGCCATTTTTTTCCCCGATCTGTATGTTCTGTTTTTACCCTTTAAAAGAAGTTTTTTTTGCACATAAGAATTTAATTTTTAAATGGTCCCCATCATCTACTTTCTCTTCTGCTACTTGTACATTTTGGGTTATGTTTGAAGTTTATTTATGCCATAAATTA
>NW_006922880.1:0-570 GCF_000298275.1 Orycteropus afer afer | reverse complement strand
CATGGCATGTTCTTCCATTTATGTAGGCCTTTGTAGTTTTCTTGTAGTAGTATTTTGTAGTTTTTCTCTGTATAGGTCTTTTGTGTCCCTGGTAAGATTTATTTGGTCACCTGTATATCTTCTATAGCAAAGTATCTGGTCATGTCCTCTGCCCATTTATGATTTAAATTGTTTCTCTTTTTGGTGTTGAGATACTGAAAAGTTCTATAAATTTCAAAGGAGCCCTGGTGTTCCTAAGTATTCCTAAGTGTTTTATCCTTTTGATAGCTGTTGTAAATGATATTGTTTTCCTTGTTTCCCTTTCAGAGATCTCTTTGCTGATGTAGAGGAATCCAAATTGTTCTTGTTTTTTTAAATGGATCTTGTATCCTGACACTCTGCTGAACCTATTAGTTCCAGCAATATTCTTGCTAAGTCTTTTGGGTTTTCTATGTAGAGGATCATGTCATATGCAAACAGAGATAGCTTTACTTCTTCTTTGCCAATTTGGACGACTTTTATTTCTCTTTCTCACCTGATTGCCCTAACTAGGACTTCCATTTTAATGTTTAATAGAAATAGTGAGAGAGG
>NW_006922879.1:150491-153291 GCF_000298275.1 Orycteropus afer afer | reverse complement strand
AATTGGTCCATGTTCAGATATTTCAGGAAATGGCATAGGATCAAGAACCAATGGTCTCGAAGGAAGACATTGAAGTTGCTCTGAAGGAATTGGTGTAAAACAAGGCTCCATGCATTGACAGAAAACCCACTGAGATGTTTCAACAAATGGATGTCATGCTGGAGACACTTACTCATTTATGCCAAAACATTTGGAAGACAGACACTTAGCCATGTAGTGAAAAAGATCCATATTTGTACACATTCCAAAGAAAGGTAATCCAACAGAATGTGAAAATTCTCTAACAATATCATTAATATAACAGACAAGTAAAATCTTGCTGAAGATAACTCAAAAATGGTTGCAGCAATATATTGACAGGGAACTGTCAGAAATACAAGCTAGATTCATTAGAGGATGTAGAACAAGGGGTATTATTGCTGAATTCAAATGTATCTTGGCTGAGAGCAAAGAATATCAGTGAGATGTTTACTTGTGCTTTATTGACTATGCAAAAACATTTGACTATGTGGGTCATAACAAATTATGGATAACATTGCAAAGAATGGGAATTCCAGAATACTTATTGTGTTTGAGAGGAAACTGTACATAAACCAAGAGGCTGTCATTTGAACAGAATGACATGGTTTAAAGCCAGGAAGGATGTGTGCCAGGACTGTATCTTTCCACCATACTTATTCAATCTGTATGATGAACAAATAATCCAAGAAGCTGGACTATATGAAAAGAATGTGACATCATGATTAGAGGAAGACTTCTTAACAAACTGTGATATGCAGGAGACAAAAACTTGCTTGCTGAAAATAAAGTTGACTTGAGTCATTTATTGATGAAGATTAAAGAATACAGTCTCCAGTATGGATTACACCTCAACATAAAGAAAACAAAATCCTCACAACTGGACCAATAAACAGCATCATGATAAATGGAAAAAAAAGATGTTGAAAGTTGTCAGAGATCTCATATAACTTGGATCCACAATCAACACCAATGGATGCAGCAGTCAAGAAATCTGATGCCATATTGGAGTGGGAAAATCTGCTACAAAAGACCTCTTTAAATTGCTCTTTAAAAGTGCTGAAGAGTAAATATGTCACTCTGAAAAGTAAGGTGTGCCTAAACCAAGCCATGGTATTTTTCAATTGTCCCATATGCATGTAAAGCTGGACTATGAATAAGGAAGACTGAAGAAGGGTTAATGCTTTTGATTTGTGGTGTTGGCAAAGAATAGTTAAAGTACCATGGACTGACAGAAGAACAAACAAACCTACCTTGGAAGCAGTGTAGTCAGTATGCTCCTTGGAAGTGAGAATGGCCAGACTTCGTCTCATCTACTTTGGTCATGTTGTCAGACTGGCCCATACCCTGGAGAAGGATATCATGCTTGGTAAAGAGGAGGGTCAGTGAAAAAGGGAAAGACTCTGAAAGAGATGGGTTGACACAGTGGCTGCAACAATGGGCTCAAGTATAGCAAGGATCGTGAGGATGGTGCATGATTATATAGTGACCCTATTATATATAGGGTCACTATGAGTTAGAGCAGACGTGACAGCATCTAAGAACAACAACATATGTACACACAATTAAAATATCAACCCAAAAAATAACATGCAAAGGCATAAATCAAATTAAATATGTAATGAAATGAACTTATAAGACATAGCTAAAAATATTTTTTATAGATCTATATAAATGGAAAGATTATTTTTATTGATTAGATTCAATATTGTTTAGGCATCAATGCTTTCCCTCATGATCTTCAAATGCAAAGAAATTTCACACAAAATCCCAGGAAGATTACTTGTAGTTATTGATAAACTGATTCTAACATTCACATGGAAATGACAGTGTGGTTGTTAAGGTTGTGTGTCAACTTGCCTGGGCCTGCCTGAGTGGCTGGGCAGCTGATGGTAGTTATTCCCCATGATGAGACTGGCAATCACCTCTATGGTGGGATCTACCGCAAAGAACTGAGCAACTGCCTTTGGGATGTGGTGTGCTTTCTGCATAGAAAAAGCAGCTTTGGGAATGGTCTCTAATTTTATGGCAAGCTTGAACCCTGCATGTAGTGAAGTCATTGTTCAGCAGCCTGCTATTCTTTGCTGATCTTGGGACTTTCAGTGGATTTAATTAGTGGCCTGCCATATTGTTTGGTAACAATGGGACTGTGTGTTTTTACTTGTGAACCTTGGGTTTGTTAGCTTCAACAGCCAGCAGCTATCTGGGTGAAGAAAAGCCTCCAGCTTCAGTGGCCAGGAACAGGAGGCAGACCTGAAGCCCAAGGTTGAGGGGCTTTCACCTAGCTCCCAGAACCTGGCATTTTGAACTCGGACTTAAAACCTCCAAACTGTAAGAGAATGAACTCCTGTTTGTTAAAGGCATCCCATTTGTGATATTTCTGTTAGAGCGACACCAGTAATCAAAACAGAAAGAGACCTAGCATACCCAATAAAACAATAAAGAAAAATAAATTTTGGGACTCATGCTTCCTGATTTTATCACTTAATACAAGATGGTAGTAATTTAGGAAGTAAGAAAAAGGGTAAGAGAATAAGAATAACAAGGGAACAGAAAAGAGAGCCAAGAAAGAGAACTGTACAAATGTAGTCAATTGATGATTAACAAAGGAGCAAGAGCAATTCAACAGAGGAAGGTCCTTTCGACATGTGGCAGTGGTACAATCAGACATCCATATGAAAAGATAGAGTGAGAAATATACATAGACATATACCTTAAAATTTTAACAAAATTAATTCAAAATGGACTGAGGACTTAAATATAACAAATAAATGATAAATTC
>NW_006922879.1:145856-147196 GCF_000298275.1 Orycteropus afer afer | reverse complement strand
TTCTTACAGGGACTGTTGTTGTCTCCCACTCAATTAGACACAAATTACAATCGAATAACCTTCAAAAAACTTGTCAGTCTTGCAGGTTCCATGTGTCCTTGGGGTTGCTGGAAAGCAGAATGTGTTCTTAAGCCCCAGGAATCTGCGAGAGCACTGTTTCTTTAAATATCCAAAATAGTCAAGCTGCTTTTTAAACCTACAAAATGGTGACATCCTCCGGACTGGCAAAAGTCCACTGCTCAACCCACCTTTCTCTTCACCTTCTCTGTTTGTTCCCAAGCCACCATGCACAGTTCTCTGTGCAGTCCCTGGCTAGCAGGGTGATTTTTAGGTTAATTCTTAAGTCCTACCACCACTTGGGAATCTCCAAGGGTCTGTGCAATCAGGATCGCTCAGGTCACTGCCACACCACAGCTCTGTATGTCTCCTTTTTTGGTATTTTCATGCAAATTCTTCTGCTAGCTGGGGTTTAGTCCACTTCTATAGTCTTCCCTTCAAGGCTCTTGGGTCCAGGATTATCTTGTGTGCCTGTGTTAATTGTTTCTCTTTTCTTTGTTGAAGAGGGTCTGTGCAGTCTTTCTGCCTAGTCCGCCACCTTGCCAGAACCCCAGTATTTCCCTTTTTCACTGACCCTTTACATTGTATCCTTCTCCAAGGACCTGTCCCTTGTGATGACATGATCAAAGTACCTGAGACAATGTTCTCACTTCCAAGGAGCATTCAGGCTATACTTCTTCCAGGACATATTTGTTCATTCTTCTGGCAGTGCATGGCATTTTCAGTGTTCTTTGCCAACACCACAATTCAAAGGTGTCAACTTTTCTTCAGTCTTCCTTATTAATTGTCCAGCTTTCACATGCATATGAGGCAATTGAAAATACCATGTCTTGGGTTAGGCATACCTTAGTCTTCAAAGTGGTGTCTTTGCTTCTTAATACTTTAAAGAGATCTTTTGCAGCAGATTTTTCTAGTGCAATACAATGTCTTATTTCTTGACTGCTGCTTCCATGAGTGTTGATTGTGGATCCAAGTAAAATGAAATCCCTGAAAACATCAATATATTCTCCATTTATTGTGATGCTGCTTATTGTTCCAGTTGGGATAATTTTTTTGTTTTCTTTATGTTGATGTTTAATCCATATTGAAGGCTGTGGTATTTGATATTCATTAGTAACTCCTTCAAGTCATCTTCATTTTCAGCAAGCAAGGTTCTGTTATCTGCATACTGAAGGCTATTAATGAGTCTTTCTCCAATCCTGATGCATCATTCTTCTTCATACATTCTTCCAAATCCTTGGATTATTTGCTCAGAATGAATATGGAATAAATATGGTGAAAGT
>NW_006922879.1:141703-143311 GCF_000298275.1 Orycteropus afer afer | reverse complement strand
TCCAGTGTAGGGTGACCCCTAATTTTAAAAGAAGGTCTCTTCCTAAAAGTGGGGTGGGGTGGATAGATATCACTAAAAACGAGTGTAATAATTCTGTTGTCTATAAGGCATGTGACAGGACCTGTTACCTGGGGTCTGGAGGGGCACCCATCAATTCCCATCATTGAGACCGGGGAGGGGTATAATTGTTCCGGGAAGGAAGGTAACACAGAATAGGTAGCCCCCATATCGACCAAGAAGGATGTCAACTTACCCTCTACCTTGAGTGTTACCCTGGGCTTGGCGAGAGTGTTTGGGATCAACGAGTCAGAGCTCCTTCAGTCTTCAGCTGCCAGACCCAGAACAGTCAACGGTGGGTCAGGGATTGGAGGGACTGGCCTTCCGTGTCTTGGCACTGAGGGACAGTCACTCTTCCAATGTCCCATTTGATCGCACGCCGGACAAGTTCTGGAAGGTTGTCATGGGTGTGGAAAACGGCTGGCCCAGTGGCCTTCCTCTCCGCAGGCTCCAGTTGGGAGGTTGCTTCTGGCTGGTAGAGTAGGTTCTGGCCTCAGGGCTGCCACTAAGGCTTGGGCTTGTAAATTAGCCTTCTGGTGAGTTTGGGATTCCCTATCTGCCTCAGCCGGTTCCTCCAGGTGTTAAAGACTTTAAAGGCCATATTCACCAGGTCTCAGATGGGAGTCTGGGGGCCCTCTTCTGTCTTTTTCAGTTTCTTTCTAATATCAGGAGCAGATTGGGTGATAAAGTGAGTAGCTAAAACAGTAGCTCCTGCCGGGGAGATTGGGTCTAAGTGAGTATATTGTAAAAGGGCCTCAGTGAGGTAATTAAGAAAAGTTGCTGGGTTTTCATTAGGGAGTTGAGTAATCTCCCGCAGTTTATCGAAGTTAACAGCCTTCTGTGAGATAGCCTCTAGGCCCGCTAGGAGGTACTGGAGCATTTTGTCCCTGCGAGTGTGGCCATTCTGCCCAGATTGGGTGTCTTCCCATCTGGGGTCCTGCCCAGGAATGGCTTCTGGACCTACTGGCATGGTAGAGTTAGTTAAAGGAGTTAGATTGGTATGTTCCTGAGCAGCTCCAAGAACACGTTCCCTTTTGTCAGACAGAGAAGGGGCTGTTGAGAATGGGTGTGGCTGCTCACCGGGAAGAGTAAAAAAGGACTCTGGGGAAGTGGTGTCTGGAGATGTTAATGAAGAGGAAGGTGGGTGTGGCAGAGAGGGTGCAGTGGGGTTAACAGGAGGTGGAGATGAAAGTGCCTGTCCTAATAAGGAGGTGGTCTATGAGGTGGGGATGAAAGAGATTCAGGTGGGTCAGAAAAAGAGGAAGATGGATGCTCTGGTGGATGGGTCTCATAAAAGATTCTTAATCTAGATGGACTGAGGCTAACACCGTAATTTTCTTTAAATCCATTTGGAAAATTTTAGATCATGTATTCTAACACAGTAGATTTACTGGGGGTACTTCCCATAGTGACAGTGGCGCACACAAAACAAAAGACAAGTCCTGAGGACCTCTCTGATGCCTGGTCGTCCGCCCTTCTTACGAAGGTTTCAGGGGGTCTTTGGCTAAGGTGTCTCCGTATAAACCCCGGAGCGGAGGGCTAAGCCACACC
>NW_006922879.1:135756-137508 GCF_000298275.1 Orycteropus afer afer | reverse complement strand
AGTCATCTTTATGTTATTGAATAAATGTATTTGCAATGAATAAGTTGTTGCAAAATTCTGTCTTGTGACCTCTGGCATCATTTCTGTCACCAAGGTCATATTTTTCAACTACTGATACTTTTTCTTTATTTCCAATGTTTGCATTCCAATCACAAGTAATTATCAATACATCTTGATTGCATGCTTGGTCAAATAAAGACAGCAGAATTTGGTAAAAATATTCAATAGCTTTATCTTTGTCTGCAGTATGTGGTACATAAATTTGAATAATAGTAGTACCAACCAATCTACCTTCTAGGTATATGGATATTGTTCTATCACTGATAGCATTGTATTTCAGAATAGATCTTGAAATGTTACAAATGATGATGAATGCAATGCTATTCTTCTTTAATGTGCCATAACCTGTATAGTAGATATATATTTATCAGATTCAAAACGTCCAATACCAGTCCATTTCAGCTCACTAATGCCTAGGATATCACTCTTTATGCATTCCATTTCACTTTTGACAACTTCCAGTTTTACTAGATTCATACTTCCTACATTCTATATTCTGATGTTTGATGGTTATTTGTAGCTGTTTCTTCTCATTTTGAATCATAACACATCAGCAACTAAAGATCCCAAATTGTTTACTCTATCCATGTCATTAAGGTTTACTCTACTTGGATGAGTCAGCTCTTCCCCAGTTGTATTTTCACTGCCTTCCAACCTAAGACACACACTTTCCAGCACCATATCAGACAATGTTTCACTGCTATTCATAAGGTTTCAGTTGCCATTTTCTTTTTTTCAGAAGTGGATGGCCCTGGCTTTCTTCTACTCTGCCTTCATCTGGAAGTTCTGCTGAAACCTGTCCACCATGGTGACCCTGCTGTTATTTGAAATACCAGTGTATCATCACAGCAACACACAAGCCACCATGGTATGTAAACTGACAGATGAGTGGTGATCAAGTAAAGGTAAATCAAGACCAAAGTGAGATACTAATTTACACCCACTATAATCACCATAAAGAGAAAGAAAAGGGGAAAAATGAAACTATCACCCACTGATGAGAATCTGGAGAAATTTTAACTGTCATTCATTTTTGATGGAAATGTAAAATGGTCCCACTACTGCAGAAAAAATTTGGCGGTTGCTATAAGTTAAACATATTGTTGTTAGTACCTGTTGAGTCAATTTCAACTCATGGTAACCTGATGTGAGCAGAGTTGAACTGTGCTCCACAGAGTTTTCAAAGCTGTAAACTTTTAGAAGCAGATCACCAGGCCTGTCCTTCAAGGTACCTTTGTATCACAACTTCTGGCTAGTTGAATCATGCTTAACTCTTTGTTGCACCCAAAAAGAACAACTTTATTAACTGGCAATTCCACTCCCATATATAGAGCCAGAATAATTTAAAACAAGTTTTCAAATAAAAATTTAAACATAAATGTTCACTGCAGCACTATGCAATATCAAAAAAAGTGTGGAAATGACTCAAATATCCATCAATGGATGAATATATAAACAAAATGTGGTATCTCCAAACAATGGAATACTATTCAGCCATGCAAAAGAGTGAGTACTGATCATGTTAAAACATGGGTGAAACTTGAAAAATTATTCTAAGGGAAAGCTTAAAGAAACAAAGGTCACATATATAATTACATTCATATGAAATATGAAGAATAGGTCACATAGACATAAATTATATTAGTTGTTGTTGTTGTTGTTAAGTGCCATCGAGTAGTTTCTGACTCAGAG
>NW_006922879.1:126540-134706 GCF_000298275.1 Orycteropus afer afer | reverse complement strand
CTTGAGCCAAGATCCATCTGACAACAGCTATGATATCCCTTGTTCCTCGTCCTCTTCTGAATCTGGCTTGAACCTCTGGAAGTTCTAATTACATTAGTACTAATTACATTAGTAGCTGCAGGAATTTGGTGGAGGGAGTATAAAATGTGACTGTTGTTTGGGTAACAAGTTTCCATTTGGGGTGATGAAAAAGTTCTTGAACTATATAGTCATATATATATATATATATATATATATATATATATATATATACACACACACACACACATATATATATATATATATATATATATCCCTTGAAGATTCTGCCCTTTGGAGAGAATTTTATAAATGATCTAATGTAAATCTATTAGTTACTGAACAATCCAATTGATTAACTCTGGTTAATTCAATTAACACTTATTGGGAATCTTCATTATCATGGAAAATTTCAAGTTTGTTTTTAATAATAACTATAAAAGTCATACTGAACTCAATAAATAATGATCTATCAGGACATAATACATTATAATGCCAAAGAGAATGAAAAATATGTCCCTAAATCATCTTTATAGCAATAATAGTGATAAATGAAAATAATTAAAATTACAATTATTGAGTTCTTATTTTGTTGTGAAAATAGTGCTTAATACTTTTTTCCAATGTATTAGGTTCCTAGGACTTCTGTAATAAAATATCACAAATTGAGGAATTTATAAGATAGGACAGTTATTGTCTGAGAATTCTGGATGCTAGAAGTCCAAATCAAAGTGTCAGCTAAGCCATGCTTTCTCCAAAGTTTCTAGGAGAAGATACTTCTGGTCTACTAACTTCTGGAAGACCCAGGCATTGTTTGACTTGCAGATCCTTCTTGACATGACCATCCTTCCTTTGTCCCCTTCCGTTTAAACTGGCAGTGTTTCTACTGAGATCATTGACTGGATCCCTAAGTCACATGTCTATTATTTTAAAAAGTTTGCTTAGCCACACATTTGGGGTTCTCTCCAGAGTGTGTTTTTTTCAATTTTTTTACAATATGGAAAAGATGAGAAATTTCCAAGTCTTCAAGTTTTTCTTCCTTTAAGAATAGTTAATACCTCATTTTATCTCTTTTCATTCACATTTTGCTATAAGTACAATGGAGTATCCCATCTGTTGGGCCCTCAGATTGTGGACTTGCCAGCCAATATTAGGTGTTGTCAAGTTGGTTCTGACTCACAGTGACCTTATGAACAAAACATTGCCAAGTCCTGCACCATCTTCACAACTGTTCTGATGTTTGAGCCCACTGTTCAGTCACTGTGTCAATCCATCTCAGTGAGGATCTTGTTCTTATTTTGTTTCCATTTACTTCACCAAGAATGATGTCCTTCTCTATGGATTGATCCTTCCTGATAGCATGTCCAAAGTACATGAAATGAAGTTTTGCCATCCTTGCTACTAAGGTGCATTCTGCCTGTACTTCTTCCAAGAAAGATTTGTTCTTTCTTCTGGGAAGTCCATGGTATATTAAATATTCTTCTCCAGTACAATAATTCAAAGCCATGGATTCTTCTTCAGTATTCTTTATTCATCATTCAGCTTTTACATGCACACAACATGAGTGAAAATACCATAGCATGGATTAGGTGATTCTTATCCTTCAAAGTTATATCTTTGCTTTTTAATACATTAAAGAGGTCTTTTGCAGGAGATTTGCACAGTGCAATGCATCCTTTGAAATCCTGTGTATTTCTTTGATGTTTCTTTGATTTCTTAACTGTTGCTTCCATGGGTGTTGATCACGGATCCAAGTTAAATGATATCCTTTACAACTTCAATCTTTTCTCCATTTATCATGATGCTGCTTATTGGTCTAGGTGTGAAGATTCATGTTTTCTTTACATGGAGGTGTAATTCACACTGAAAGCTATAGTAGTCTTTTCCTCATCAATAATTAGTTTTGTCTTCCTTAATAAGTACTGCAAGTCATCTTTGCTTTCAGCAAGCAAGGTTGTGTCATAAGCATATCGCAGTTATTAATGAATCTTCCTCCAATCCTGATGCTGAATTCTTCTTCATATACTCCAGCTTCTTGGATTATTTGCTCAGCATGAAGATTGAATAAGTATGGATACAACCTTGATGCATATTTGTCTTGATTTTATAAATGAACTTGATTTACGCATATGCATACACATATGTGTCTGTGTATTTTAAGTTATTATCAGTTAAGTGTACAGAAGTGTGAGTCCTAATCCTAATCTTATTCTTTCTGAGTGGTATTTTATAAAAAAGAGAACAGACACAGAGTAGCTCACACAGGAGGAAAACAACATGTAAGGATGCATCTACAAGCCATTGAATGCCAAGAAATTTGGGGTTTGCAGAAATTGAAAGAGGAAAGGAAGGATATTCCCCTAGAGCCTACAGAAAGAGAGTATTGCCCTGCCAATGGCCTAAATCTAGATTTCTTTGCCTCCAGAACTGTGAGAAAATGAACATTTATATTTTAAAGCTATTTCTTTTGCTATATTTTGTTACAGAAGCCCTAGAAAATTTGGGCAACTTTTTTTTTTTTTTTTTCTTATTCTTGATCAAAGTTGAAAAATGTCATGTATTCCTCTCTCTTTCCTCAGAGAGTTTTGGTAATACTCTAGAATTTGTGGAATTCAGTTAATCTGGTTACACTGCAACTTCAGCTCTCAGATATGCTTAAAACATAATTTTATAGATTATAAAACTTTTTCCATTTTTTAAAGTAGAACTTTTTCATTATAAGTGGAAATAGAATCTGATTGCTCTTCAAATTTCTTTCAATGTCAACATTTGGGTCCACATATCCACATACTTAAGAGTGATCACTTGTGGCATATAACAAACAAACTAAAAAACAAACAAACAAAAGAAAAACAGAAGAGATCAGATTAGTTTGGATAATTAATAGACTATTTTATCAGCTGGCAGGTTAGCTTAAAACATATCTGTCAAAAAAATGTTTCATAGGATATTAGGGAGTGCATAGATTTTTTTTTTTTTTTTTTAAGTAAGGAACAGGAATTTCAAAACATAGGTGGGATTTTTAAAATATATTTCTAATAAAAAGGAGGTTAAATCATTTAAATTTAAAGCTACTCAGTGGTACTGGAGGTTGGTAGGAAATAGTAATGGTAGAAGAGAAATCTTCATAAACCATAAATACATACATATGTGTGTGTGTGTGTGTCAAATGGTTGAACCTTTTTTAGACCTGTTTTTCAGTCTTGCCAGCCTACTTGTTTTATTATTATATCATCACATTTAAGAATGTAGTGGAAGAGGGGCAGAATTAATCTCCAAAAGTCAGTGGAAAATTGACGTGTCTCCATTCTTTATGCAAGTATTCTGCCTTGTTATGATGAGGAGGAAAAGCCATTTTAACAGAAAGACATGAACAATGTATTCTCTGACTCTCCTTTCTTTCTTTAGTCCATTTCTTTTTCTCTGTCTACCTTGTCATATTTCAAGTTATTCCTTTACCTTTTCTCATCATGCTTTTCACCTTTTTTTCTTATCTTCCTCATTCCTCTTAATTTCTTTTCTTAATTTCACTTCACAAATATACTGTATCTCATCTTTTCACAGTATATGCTTCCTTTTTCTTCACTGTGACACTAATTCCTTACTTTAAATTGGGTTATAGGAAATTGAATCACTGTCCATTTTCATCTAGTCTAACTGAAATAGCTAAAAATCAATAACTTGAGAAAGGTCAACCAAATGACTTGTATGAGATCATTGATCAGTGAAATAGCAGTTGGTGTGAATGTATGCATGTGTAGCTGAGAGACTGTGTGTGCCTATAGTGCTTGTGTGAATGTATTGGTGTACAGCTCTGTGGTGTTTGTGTGTGGGATGTAAATGTGGTGATTGTGTGTTGTATGCATGTGATGTTTCTGTGTATTTGTGGTCTTTGTGTGTTGTATATATGATGATTCTGTGTGTTTATGCATGATGCAGTATGTGTGTGTGTCTATGTGTGTGTGAATGTGGTGCATGTTTCAATAAGTCTGTGTGCATGTTGTGTGTTTGTACATGTGGCATGGATGTGGTGTTTTTACATGTGTCTGAGTGTGTTGCGGATTTAGTTACCGTGTATGTTATGAATTTAGTTACTATGTATGTGCCTGTGTATGTGTACATGTGTGATGTTTATGTGATACATGTGTGTTTATGTGTCTGTGTATGGTGTAGATAAAATAATTTTCTCTGTATCTGTGTATGCATGTGCTGTTTTTGTGTACATGTGTATTTGTGTAGTGTGGTTGTATGCTAGTAAAATATAAATAATAACTCACACCATAACCTGCAGAAAAAATGTTAAATGACATAGTCATAATTATATTTTTGGTAGACTTGGTGAATTCAGAAACCATATGTGTCTTCTTAAATTCAAACCTGACATGGTGAAATGCATAAGAAAATAAGACTTGTGAAAATTATTCTCAAGTAAAGGAAGTAAGAGTTGATTATAAATTTATTTTGTTTATATATTAGTAAAATTTTACTAGTAAAATCAATTGATAACCCCAATGATCCAGTTTTATTCAATGTAGTTCTGGGGGTGTGGTGCCTAAGGCATTTGACTGCTAACTAAAAGGTTGGCTGTTCAAACCTACCAGCAACTCTGTGGAAGGAAGATGTGGGGAAGGTTGAGCAATCTACTTCCATAGTGACATCACCTTGGAAACCCAAGGAGGGTTCGATATGAGTCGGGGTCAACTCTATAGCACATAACCACAGCAATAACTTCCATAAATATTTATCACCTCAGTAACCCAATGGAGGTCACTATGAGTTAGACTGAATTTGAGGACGGTAACCTTTGTTTTGGTTTGGTATATATAAAAAGGCAATCTCCATTCACAATGGTAAATAATTTGTTGCAGATTCATTCTTTTTCAACTTCTAGTCATTGTGAGATGAATGGAATTTCTCTTTGTTCAATTTTATTAAGCCCTTAATATAATTATGTTAAAAAATGTCCAGTGAACTATGACCTCATTGAACTGACTAAAGTGAAGTTAGAGTGATAGTCTGCATGGTTATTATAACTATACTTACTGAGATACTAGTGAATTCAGTCATGTATATACACATAGCTATGGCTTTAATGTATGCTTATCGAAGTGCCGCTATTCACTGTCACTTCTGAAGTCTATTAACTTGTAACCAACAATAAAAGAAAGAGTCAGCTTTCTAAATCAATGCTAAAAAGAAATACTGCTTCACGTTAATATTGTGATAAATGTAATAAATTATTATTATTTTAGAAACTGAATGTAGATTTCAAGCTACATGTTTCTCTTATTACAAAACCCTGGTTGGTGTTTCTAGTCTTCTTTTAAAACACACTTACTCAGTCAGATTTTGCTCCTAAAAGAGAGTTCCAAAAATTTGTTTTTCTCATGAATTCTTTTTAAATAAAGCAAGCATAAGACAGGTAAGATGAACAGGTGAATGTGTTCTCTGATATTATTGTCAGCAGAAATGATGAAGAAACTAGTGTAGTTGTCCTATGTACACCCTTTAGAAATTTAAATAAACCATAATCCTCATTTTATATCTCACAAATACAATAGACACATAAAAACTACCATAAAGTTGCAAAGAATTCTTTATGGGAGAGATGTAGTGATGAAAATCTTTCAGAATAATGCAGACAATATGAAGACATGTAGAACTGAAATATTTTGTACAGTGACATTCTTTTTAGTCTATCACAATAAGTTTTCGTAAAACTCAATATTAGGATATATCTTTATGTTCTAAAATTTTTATCAACCTAGTAACAAAAGGAGACCAAGATGCTCAACTAGGGAATTAATCCTACTCAATTCTGTTTAACAATTTTCTTTTGTGGGTAATTTGATACTAAATATAATGCTGAGGCACAATGTCAAAACCAAGTCATTCATAAATGTTTAAGTAGGCCATTTCATCTTCTTGACTGACTTGTGTTGGAAACATAATGTAATCACAGACTATATCGTCTAGAATAGGTAGGAGAGAGCAAAAATTATGTGGATTCTCTGAATGTGTAATTGCTAAGTTATGTAAAAAAGAAAAATTTTGTATTTTTTAAATTTTTTCCCTTTGAATCTATTTGAAAGATCTTTTATATGTACTGTTTATTCTAAAAGAGATTCAACAAACACAAATCTTAGAATGGAATATTTTTTATATTCCTATAAAATACTCCATATATCTCTAGCAGTTGATGGGCAATCATCTCCAAAAACTGCCAGACAAATGATAGGGAAAAGCACTGTTGATCAGTCCATGAATCCAATAATCAATATGGCTTCATCCTCAAAATATAAAAGTCCATTATCTTTTCTTATCTTTCCTCTTGTATAACATATCTTGTGAATGGCACCAAAATAGCATATAAATATGTAACACTGAGGGCATCACTGAAGGCAATTAATCTGGACACAGGAATAATATTAGGAGTCTTGCAATATTCAGTAAAATACAATTTATAGTGGCGCCTCCTTGGGTTTCCAAGAAGGTATCTCTACTGAAGATTGAGTAGTCTTCCTTCCAATGAGTGGCTGGTAGGTTTGAACTACCAGCCTTCTGGTTTGCAGTCAAATGCCTTAGGCACTATGCCACTAGAGTTCCTATTCAGTAGAGAGAGTAATTCTGTAGATATTTAGAAGATAGAATCAGCATGACAATCAATTGAATGTGAGAAGGTAAGGGAAAAAATGAATCAAGTGGCTTCTCTCCTAGTACATTGTGTTGAGGATACTTATCAAAGTTTATTTTAATTATTAAAATAATTTTAAATAAATGAAATAGCCCATAATTTAGCATCCCAGGAAAACAACCATCAACATTTTTGTAAATATCTTTTCTTTTATTCCAAAGTGTATATATATATACTGATATGTGTGTGGGGGGGTATATATATTCATATTTATATACACACACATATGGATATATATGCATATATATTTGAAAAAAAATTATAAGAACCTTATAATATGGGTGTCACTTTATGGACACTTAGTATTATTTAATGAATTAATACATAAGCTAATTTTTATAATGAAATTATTAATTATACCAAATTATTTTTATACATTTAAAATAATATATTTTTTCAATATTTAAACTAAATACATAATCTGTGCATGGTTACATGTCATTTTTTCCTATAATACCATTTCAATAGTATGTTTATATAATATTTACATATGGATTAAATATTTCTATATATCATAAATCATTTAAATCATCCAATATTTTTAGAAATATTGTGTTTGCAGCTTCTCACTGTTATAAAAAATGCTGCAGTATACAACCTAAGTATAATTTAGAATACATTTTCAGAAGGGGAGTTTCAGAAAGGGTATGTTTTTCAGATTTTGATACAAATTTCCAATTATTATAATTATTTTAAATGTGTAAAGTTAATATAAAAGGAGCTCTTGTGGTGTAGTAGTTAAAGCATTTGGCTGGGGACCAAAATGTCAGTGGCTTGAACCTCCCTTCCATTCATTGGAAGGAAGATGGGTAGCTCTATTTACATAAAGATTTATGGTCTTGGAAATCCACTGGGGTCACTGTGAGTCAGAATTGACTCAATTACAATGAGTTTGGTTTTGGTTTGAAAGCTAATATTAAAACTATCATTTTACTCTTGCTCAAGGCATCAGATATTGCTCAGTGTTCTCTCCCTGATAGTCTACTCTTATTACTGATAATTTTTTTCTGTAAATATATTTTAAATTTGAAAGTAGGAATTAATAGTCCAGAATTTTTATTCTTTATCTAATGTATGAGTCCCTTATTCTAATGTCTAAGTAATAGCACCCCAAATTAAATGACATGATATGGTGGCTATTTTAAGATCTCAGGTTAAAACTCCATTTTGAACCAAAAGTAACCCCTCTATCAGGAATGTATCCCATCCTTCCTGTAATTCTCCATTGTACTCAGAAAATTACTTGGAAAACAAATTTCAGACAATAATGTAATTTTGCTAACTTAAGGGTTTTGTTTGCTACTTAGGAAGTCAATTTGAAAACAATTCTCACAACAGATGCTTACTCAATGCAAATTTTGGAATTATGTATGTCATCTCCATAGTCACATAAGGAGGGCCTCATGATTTTGAGGCCATGTGTACCCAATTTAATAATTACATTGTAACTAAAA
>NW_006922879.1:120170-126440 GCF_000298275.1 Orycteropus afer afer | reverse complement strand
TGTCAACCAATCACTGAATTTTTTCTTAAGTTATTTGTAATTTCTTATATAAACTCTCTGAGTAGTCTTCTCATTGGACCACTTAGTTGACAACTCTTGATTTCTCGATTCCCAATTTGCAAATTGTCTTGCTCCTCAATAAAAGCTCTTCACTTCTACTTTCAATGAGATTCTGCCATTTTGCTTAATGATATTTCCAAATTTTCCCACCTAGTACTTAATCAGTCTGTATGTGAACATACTCAGTGGTAAGAAATATATCACCTCTCTAATATACCAATGCAAGTGGGACATTTTCTCACCAAATTCTTCATTACATTTAAATCATATCTCTGGTCTTAAACTATTCATTTGGAAACAAATAAAACAAGTTTAGTCTATCTTCTGCATGATAGAAGTGTCAACTTGTCATTAGTTTTACTTATATACTTAATGTGGGCTTATATTCTCCTAATTTATTACTTCTTTTTTTTTTTTGTTTTATTTACTTTCATGTGATTTTAATTCCTTTCAGAATCTACTCATTTTTGTTTTATTTACTTTCATGTGATTTTAATTCCTTTCAGAATCTACTCACTTTTCACTTTATGTCTTGATTTTTTAAAGTATCATTTAGAAATAGAAGCAATACTGCATGTATCAGTTGAACAATAAGGAATAGTTGCCATTTGTTTATCATGAAATCTAAATTATATTCCATGTATTGTCATAAACATCTAATTACTAAACCAAACTAAGATTTGTTTAAACTAAAACCCTTTCTTTTAATGTCATATTTTTTTTTTATTTCTATATTTCCATTATTCTGTTGTACATAGGGTCTCTATGAGTCAGTGCTGACTCAATGACATATAACAACAACAACATATAATTCTATTTTCATTGTGCCTATCCACCTTCTTTTTCTGTCTCTATCACTATTTCTTATCTATCTTTACCTCTATCCTTCCCCCTTGCTTTTTTTTTTTTTTTCCTCATTATTATGGGGTGGTGCCATAGTGCTTAGGTCATTTGACTGCTAACCAGAAGGCTGGCAGTTCAAACCCACCAGGCATTCTTTGGAAGTAAGACTGGGCAATCTACTTCCATAGAGATACTGCCTCAGAAACCCAAGGAGGATCTCTATAAGTTGAACTGACACAGATCACATTTAGGATCACAATATAGGATCAGGATCAACTAAGGATCCAGTTCTTCAATCAGGACAGTCTCTCCTCAGTGTTGCCCACAAATATTCTTCTCTCTGGCCCTCTGCCCCACATTCTGGCCTCTGCCCTACTACAGCAAGTGTTACAAAGTTCTTTGAGCTCTGCCAAAAAAATGGGAGCTCTGGGAGTGTAGTTCCTAAAGCACTTGACTGCTAACCAGAAGGCTGGTGGTTCAAACCCACCAGCCACTCCTCAGAAGGAAGGTTGGGCAATCTACTTCCGTAGTGATACTGCCTCAGAAACCCAAGAAGTGGTCGCTAAGAGTCAGGTCCGACTTGATTCCACATAACAACAACAACAACAACAAATGCCTGAAGCCCCTCACTCTGCCAGCAAGCCTCTTGCCCAAAGGCACTCAGCTTTCTTACTCCATGGGCCGGCAAGCCTGCCACTGTCTTGTGTAGATCTCTTGGTTCTTCTACTACTTTTACTCTGCTGCTACTTTTTACCAGGTCCAGTGTCACAGCTCTCTGTCTCTTGGATGAGGAGGTTCAGTGCATGGATCTCAGGTTCAAAGGATGCAATCAAGTTAGAGAATAAAGATACAGGAAGGTTTAGCCTCATGCATGAATTCTCAGTAATAATATAAAATAAATTGGAAATTTAAATTTTTGACTACTTTATGGGATATATACTACCTTTTTCTATAATATTCTCATAATTCATAGAAAATGTTACATGATCAAAGAGTTAAAATAAGCACTATTTATTGGACAACCATATGATTTATGACACAGCAACAAATAATACACATGAAATGAAGATTCTATCTGCAGATGAATATGGACATTTGCCCACTCTGGAAAATACATGACATGCTTCATACTACCTCATTTCCATTTTGAGATGTGAAATTATCCCATTTCATTTTTTCATTAAGTAAATTATGTACCTCAATAAATCAACTTCATGACAGACATCTTTTAGGTACTGGGAATAAATCAATAAACGAAACAACTCAATATCCCTAGTCATAGAGTTTACAACCTAGCAGAGAAAGAGAGACAACAGAAAAACAAACAGTTGAAATCAATAATCAGACACATAATATTAAATTTTATGGAGAATATTAAATAGGAAGTGTATCAGAGAGTACAAAGGATCATATGCAATTTTTAATAGGGAGGTCAAAGAAGACATTTATGTCACTGTGTCATTTGTGTGAAATGAGAAAAAGACATGAGACAGACAGAAACCTGCCTAAAGAACCCCTAGTATTTAATAGTCAATGCACAACCCCTCAAGTGAGCTGCTGCCTGCAGGCCAGTACGGCTTGAAAAAGAATGGGATATGGGACTAGAAAGATAAGAGAAGGCCAAAGAGAATAAATTCCAGTAGTTGACACTTTGTAAGGTCTTTAGTTTTTAGTCTCAGTGATATGTAAAACCATTTGAGAATTTTGAGGGAAAAAAAAAAACCTGTATTTTTGAAGGATCACCCTAGCAATAGTGTCTTGAGATACTCTGGGGGAGTAAGGACAGTAGCTGACATGGTGACAAAGTCTGGTGTTATAATTTTTCAGCATTTCTATGCTTGGAGTTTTATCTTGCCAAGCACTGTCTTAATGTTACTAGATATCCACCACTGCATAAAATCCTTTTCCACAATTACCTCACGTGGTGTTCTGTGGTTTTCTTTTATATTACAACTGATAAATGGCATGGTCCCCTTGAGGAAAGTTAAATGACAAAGGAGAGTGGCAAGGCAATTACAAAAAGTCCCCCCCTATGTTTTACAAACTTTAATTAAGTCCTACATTGCCCTTCTGCAATACAAAAATACTATTAAACCTATTTTGCAGAGGGCGGAAATGAGGCTGAAACAAAGCAATCAAGGAAATTGCTGGATCAGATTTTTTTTCCCCTAAAAATATTCTGTTACATTTCAAAAGATAAAAATTCTGTTTTTATCTACATTATTTCTTTCTTTCTGTTTTTCATGTTGTTCTGTTTTTGGCTTATAGACTTTCTCCTCCAGGAGAGAATTAGGACATAGAGCCACGTGAAGTGCTGAATTGAGCTCTGAAGTTCATACTTGGTAGGTGAACTGTTGGAGATTAATTGCTTACCAACACTGTCACTGTTGAGCACTTGAGATGTTTTAGCTTTGCTGGTTTCATTAAACAAGTTGTATATATAAAAAAAAAAATAGCTCAGGCTATTGGAAAATTATTCATGTATCTGGAGAGAAGGACAAGGATGTGAAGAAACAAATTTAGTTGCAAAACCCAGAGATTATAAGGTGTTTCCTTGTGGGAAGTATTTTAAGTGCTATAAAAGACACTTGAACATCAGGGAATATTGATCATTTCAAAATTTTAAGTCATCCTATCAAAATCATCATAAACTTATTAATCATGTTGAGATCTGTGTTTTACACAGTGGGAGATGAGAAGAAGGTAAGGTGATAGTGAAGAATACAGGCTCAACAGTCAGATTGCTTTTATTGAAATCTAGTCTCTTGCACTTCATAGTGGTATTCCTTTGGAAATTTTACTAAATCTCACTGTGTCTCATTTCTTCATCTATAAAATGGGAGAAATATTAATAGCATCTACTTTATTTGTAAAACACAGAAGAGATAATATTTAATGCATAAAATATAATTGGAGAGCAACATATTTTATATGTTATCATTACTTATTATTTACTTAATGAAAGGCATGCCCTGTCCCAAGGAGTTTACAGCTTATCCTAAATTTAAACATCACATATTTGCCAAGTATGTGTAATACATGTGGCAAATTCATTAGTTCTGTAGAAATTCAGAGTAAGGAGAGATGAATAATGGGGTATGATAAGCAGAGAGGAACCTAGAAGACTTAAACTTGTGTGTCAAATCTTGAATAATGGTTTATATTAAAATTGTGGTAGAAAGGATGCTGGTCATATAAAGTGGCAATTCAGAGGGCAGAAAGAATATGTGTAAAAAAAAAAAAAAATCTCAGTATATTTGTAAATTTAATGACAGGGAGAAAAGATCTTTTATTGGGGTATGATTTGACTATGGAGAACACCAAGAGTGACATGAATGACTTTGAACATGATAGTAGAAAATGAAAATGCTGCTGGCAGCTATTGAGCTGAGAATTTAAAGAATGGAAGAAGTAATTACAGGATGATGTAGAAACACAATGAGGCAGAAGATGAGTAGTTCTGAGACTGATTTAATAATAGAGTTGACAAATATGAGGAGGCAAAGCTACAATGGAGTCCTTGGGTAGAACAGTCGTTTAAGCATTCGACTACTGACTGAAAGACTGGGGGTTCTAACTCACTCAGAGGCATCCAGTGAGAAAGACTTGATGAACTGCTTCTGAAAAATCACAGCTTTGAAAACCCGATGGGATGCAGTTCTACTACTATTAGTAGGAATTAACTGGATGTTAAGGGGTTTGGTTGTTGATTTATAGCTACAATGAATGAAGGTTGAAAGACTAATAATTAAAAATATTTTAAAAATCTCTGTAGGCAAAGGAAAGCTAGTTTGAGTGAAAGTGACTCAAACTTTTTGACCAAAGATAACCTGGAAAATGTTGATGGAGATTGGGAAAATAGGAGGAGTTACCAAAGGAGAAAGTGGGAAGATGTTTGGTGAGTTCAAATTCAGAATATTGTCCCCTGTGCTACAGGAAATTCAAGTGGAAAATGTTATCTCTTGGACAGAAGTTCAGAAAAATAATATGTTGTTGTTGTTAAGTGCCATCGAGTTATGTCCAACTCATAATGACCCTATGCACATCACAACGAAACACTGCCCAGTCCTGTGTCAGCCTCATGATCCTTGCTATACCTAAGCCCATTGTTGAAACCATGGAAAATAATATAGATATGAAATATAATATGGCAATTGTATACATTTTCTAGCATTTATTCAAACCAAATACTTTCAACATGTTTTCAGAAAGTTATTTCACTACAACCTCCAAAAAAGTATAGAAACTCAGTTAAATGTAATAAAACCT
Source organism: Orycteropus afer afer (assembly GCF_000298275.1). NCBI lineage: Eukaryota > Metazoa > Chordata > Mammalia > Tubulidentata > Orycteropodidae > Orycteropus > Orycteropus afer. The sequence continues at coordinate 121,268 of NW_006922879.1, read as the reverse complement.
GTGAACATAGGAGAAAATATTTAATTGCCATATTAAGAGCAGAATGTAACGATAGTACATATTTAAAAAATAAAATATTTTCTACATTAATCCACTTTTTTTTCCCTTCCATCAAATGTCTGTGTATAAAGTGAATCATCACCATGGTCCAATGTCTATGTTGTATGTGTTATGAATGAAATTCACACATCAGAAATTTAGGAGTCTTTCCTGGTTCTTCTCTCTTTTCTTCACTTCATATCCAGTTCATCAACTAGTCCAACTGGCACTATTTATTGTACATATGTACTTATCTCTTATGCTATTTCTTTATATTTTTAACAGATCTCATAACTTCCTGCTAACTTACTTCTAATAAATTGTCTCACATTACAATCCAAAGTGATCTTTACCAGAAAAGCAAACCCAGTCAATTGTCTTCAAGTCAATTCTGACACATAGTGACCTCATATGGGCAGAGTAGAACTGTGTTCTAGGGTGTATAAAGGCTTTGATCTTTCAGAAGCAGATCACTAAGACTTTCTCCTGAAACACCTCAGTATGGGTTCAAATTGGCAACTTTCCAGTTAGTATTTGAGCACATAACCGTTTGCACCACCCGGGGACACCTAGGGTTATCTATGTATAACACAAAATCAGATCATGTCATATCCATGCTACAAATTCTTCAGTATTCTCAATAAAACCATATTGTACTTTCTTGTTACCTTACCTAATTCTCATTATCTTATTCAGCTCTAGAGAATAAAATCAAAAAGATAGGCCAATGCCTTTCTGGTTTATTTCCAATGGTTTTGCAAAACCTAGCATAGGATGCAGCATGCATTAAGTCTCAATAAATATCCATTAAATAAGTGATTATGAATATGAATCGATTTGGAGAACTGACACAGGAAACTTGTTGTTTTTGTTATTTGTCGCAGAGTTGGCCACAACACATATCGAACCCTTCTTGGGTTTCCGAGGCAGTATCACTAAGGAAATAGATTGCCCAACCTTCCTTCTGAGGAGTGGCTGGTGGCTTTGAACCGCCAGCCTTCTGGTTAGCAGTCAAGTGCCTTAGGCACTATGCTACCAGAGCTCCTGTACTATCACATA
>NW_006922879.1:117245-117775 GCF_000298275.1 Orycteropus afer afer | reverse complement strand
AATATTTTGCCCATAGAATCTCTCACTATTGCAACTCGAGGCTTCAATTTTTTCTTCAGTTCCTTCAGTTTGAGAAATGCTGAGTGTGTTCTTCCTTTTTGGTTTTCAGACTCCAGTTTAGGAGACTATAAATCTAAATTCAGGGCACTAGCTCTAGGTAAAGGTTTTCACTCTGTTGTCTTTAGAGAAAGATCCTTGTCTCTTTCCAGCTTCTGTTTCTTGGTTCCTTGGGGATCTCATGTGGTGTGGCATTTATCTTCCCCCATCTTGCTTGCTTGCCCAATCTGCTCTTTTATATCACTAAAGTGATTCACATAAGACACATCTTCATTAACAAAATAAAGAAAACTCATACCTAAATAGGATTGTAAACATAAGTATAAGAGTTAGGGTTTATAACATATATTCAATTAATACTGATAATTGCATAATTAAATCCATAATAATATCTTACAAATTTATTATTTTAAACACTTCCTATGCATAGATGACATGATCTTATACATTCAAAATCTCAGAGATTTCTCAAG
>NW_006922879.1:113784-116280 GCF_000298275.1 Orycteropus afer afer | reverse complement strand
AGCAAGTTTCAGAGTCTGTTCTGACATCCATTTTGGTCTTTTCTTCTTTTCTCATCTTTTTAATGACATTTTTCTTTCTTCATGGATGATGTTCTTGATTCATCCCACAATTCTTCTGGTTTTCAGTCATTGGTGTTCAATGCATCAAATCTATTCTTTAGATGGTCTCCTAAATTCAGGAGGGATATATTCAAGGTCATATTTGTGCTCTAGTGGACTTGTTTTAATTGTCTTCAACTTCAAGTTGAACTTGCATATGAGCAGTTGATGATCTCTTCCACAATCAGCTCCTGGTCTTGTTTTGGGTGAAGATATTGAGCTTTTCCATCACCTCTTGCCACTGACATGGTCAATCTGATTCCTGTGTACTCCATCTGGCAAAGTTTATGTGTATAACCACCATTTGTGTTGTTGAAAAAAGTATTTACAATAAATAAGTAGTTGGTTTTGCAAAATTCTATCATGCAGTCTCCTGAATTATTTCTGTCACCAAGGCCAAATTTTCCAACTACTTGTGATTCTGCTTTGTTTCTAACATTAGCATTCCATTTACCAGTGATAATTAACACATTTTGATTACACATTCAGTCAATTTCAGACTGCAGAAGTTGATAAAAATCTTCAATTTCCTCATCTTTGGTTCTGGTGTTTGGTGAGTAAATTTGAATAATAGTTGTATTAACTAGTCTTCCTTGTAGGTGTATGGATATTATCCTATCACTGACAGCATTGTACTTTAGGACAGATCTTGAAACATCCTTTGTGATGATGAATGCTATGCCATTCCTCTTCAATTTGTCATTCCCGGCATAGTAGATCATATACTTGTCTGATTCAAAATGGCCAAAATCAGTCCATTTCAGCTCACTAATGACTAGGATATCAGTCTTTATGCATTCCATTTCATTTTTCACAACCTCTCATTTTCCTAGATTCATACTTGGTACATTCCATGTTCCTATATTAATGGATGTTTGCAGCTGTTTCTTCTCAATTTGAGTCATACCATGTCAGCAAATGGAGGTCTCAAAAGCTTTCCTTTATCCATCTCAGTAAATTTGGTTCTACTCTGATAATGCAGCTCTTTCCCAGTCATATTGTGAGAGCCATCTAAACTAAGGAGCTCGTCCTCCTGCACTGCATCAGACAATGTTTCCGGGCTATTCTTAAAGTTGCACAGTAATATATCAGATAGAGTTTCTCTGCTACTCATAAAGTTTTCCCTGGCCAATTCTTTGATAAGTGAATGGCCTCTTCCTTCTTCCTAGTCTGTCTCAGTCTGTAAATTGCATTGAAACCTGGGCACCATGTACCATCCTGGTGGCACAGCCTCAAGCCTCATAGCAACACACAAACCACCAAAGTAGGACAAACTGACAGACAAGTTTGTCTCTCTTAGCTGTTTGAAATCTCTCCAATGCCCCCTTACCTGGATCCTGCTGCTCAGTCTGTCATCCCCCACCTTTCCTTCCCTCACTTTCCTGACTTTTCCTGCACCCCTCTCCCAAGTATCATTAGAGAAAATAATGTGTAGGGAACTCAGCATGCACAGGAATTTTATTGTCATTATTTTGATCATTTATTTGGAACCAGAATCTCTAAATCAATGATTAACATCCATGAAGTTTCACCCTCCAAGTAGGCATATGGGAATCTCCAGAGTTCATGGTTGGAAACATACTCTAATAAAATATCGTTGGGCTTTATGGGGATATCTCTACCACCAAATATTTCCTTTCACTCATTTAAACCTCTCTTTTGAGAATTTCACAAACTCAAAAAACTAATGATCAAAAATTACACACACACACACACACGTATATATATATGTATGTATATGTATTTCTGTGTATATGTTTGTGTATATACTTATCTGTTGTTGTTGTTAGGTATCATGGAGCTGGCTTTGACTCATAGTGACCCTATGCACAACAGAATGAAACATTGCCCAGGCATGCACCATCCTCACAATCCTTGCAATACTCAAGCCCATCATTGCAGCCACTGTGTCAATCCATCTTGTTGAGGGTCATCCCCTTTTTTGATGACTCTCCACTTTATCAAGCATGATGTCCTTCTCCAGGTAATGGCCCCTTCCAATAACATGACTAAAATAGGTTAGATGAAGTCTGGTCATTCTCATTTCCAAGAAACATTCTGGCTGCACTTTCTCCAGGAAAGATTTTTTGTTTGTTTGTTCTTCTGGCAGTCCATGGTATTTTTGTATTCTTCCTCAACACTAAAATTCAAAAGCAGCAACTCTTCTTCAGTCTTCCTTATTCACTGTCCAATTTTTCACATGCATATGAGGCTTTTGAAAATACCTTGGCTTGCATTAGGCATGCCTTAGTCTTCAAAGTGATATCTTCTCTCTTCAACACTTTAAAAAGTTCTTTTGCAGAAGATTTGCCAAATGCAATATGACATCTGATTTCTTGACTGCTGCTTCCATGGTTGTTGATTGTGGATCAAATAAAATGAAATCTTTGACAACTT
>NW_006922879.1:111922-112949 GCF_000298275.1 Orycteropus afer afer | reverse complement strand
ATCCTACTTCCGTAGTGATACTGCCTCAGAAACCCAAGGAGGGGTCGCTATGAGTCGGGGCCGACTCGACGGCACATAACAACAACAACAACATTCCTTAAAAAGTTAGAAATAGATATACCATTGACCTAGAGAACCCATTACTAGGTATATATCCTGAAGACTTGAGAGGCTGGACACAAGTAGATATATGACACCCATGTTCATCACAACACTATTCACAATAGCAAAGAGATGTAAGCAATCTAAGTGTCCATCAACTAACTAATGGAAAAACAAGCTGTGGTATATGCACAAAATGGAATACTATGTGTGGTATGGATATTATGCTATCACTAACAATATTGTATTGCATTACAGATCTTGAAACATTCTTTGTGAATTAAATATGATGCCATTCCTTTTCAGTTTGTCAATCCCAGCATTGTAGTCAACATGATCTTCTGATTCAAATGGCTGATACCAGTCCATTTCAGCTCACTAATACCTAGAATATCAACTTTTATGCCTTCCATTTCATTTTTGACATTTTCCAATTGCCTACATCCATACTTTGTACATTCCATTTTCTGATTATTAATGGATGTTTCAAGCTTTTTCTTCCCACTTTGAATTGTGACCCAAAACCAAAAGAAGGTCCTGAAAGCTTTACTCCATCCACTTGATTAAGATCACCTCTACTTCAAGGAGGCAGTTCTTCCCCTGTCATATGTTGAGTGCTTTCTGATCTGAAGGGCTCATCTTTCGGCACTATGTCAGACAATGTTTCAGGGCTATTCATAAAGTTTTACAGTAATGTGTTTAACTCCTATTCATAAGATTTTCATTGGCCAATTATTTGAGAAATAGATGGCCCTTCCTTCTTCCAAGTCTGTCCTAATCTGGAAGCTCTGCTGAAACCTGTCCACCATGGGTGACCCTGATGATACTTGAAATACTGGTGGCATAGCCTCCAGCCTCACAGCAACATGGAAGCCACCACAGTGGGAAAAATCAACAGATGAGTGATATGTGTGTGTGTGTGTAT
>NW_006922879.1:106662-107952 GCF_000298275.1 Orycteropus afer afer | reverse complement strand
GCATAGTGGCTAAGGCACTTGACTGTTAACCAGAAGGCTGGCGGTTCAAACCCACCAGCCACTCCTCAGAAGGAAGGTTGGGCAATCTACTTCTGCAGTGATACCACCTCGGAAACCCAAGCAGGGGTCGCTGTGAGTTGGGTTGGACTCAATGGCAAATAACAACAACAACATGGTATAGATATATACAAAAGGAGTTCTTGTGGCATAGTGGATAAGACATTTATCTGTCAACCAGACAATCAGTGGTTCAAACCTACCAACCACTCAGCAGAAGGAAGATGGGGCAATCTACTTCTGTAAAAGTTTATAGCCTTGGAAACCAAATGGGGTTTGCTGTGAGTCAGAATTGACTTGATAGCACTGAGTTTGGTTTAGATATATACATAGATAGATACATATATCTCCACTTATCTATCAGTTTGTAGAAATTTGATGGTTTATGTGTTACTGTGATGCTAGACACTATGCTATCAGTATTTCAAATATCACCATGGTCAACCATGGTAGATAGGTTTATTGGAGCTTTCTGTCTAAGAGAAGCTAGAAAGAAAAGCCAGGCAGTTTACTTTCAAAAAGTGGTTAGTGAAAATTTTATGGATCACAACAGAATATTGTTCAATATACTACTGAAAGATAAGCCTCCTTGGTTAGAAGACACTCAAAATACACAGTAGCTAAAACAATGGTTTCAGGAACACCAGAGATTGTTAAGATGGTGCAAGTCTAGGCAATATTTTGCTCTTTTGGACTTCATGGAGTCAGAAGGAGTTCAAACTCACCAGCCACTCTGCGTAAGGAAGACTGGGCAATCTAGTTCCATAAAGATTTACTGCCTCAGTAACTCAAAGGGGTTGCTATGAGTTGGAATCAACTTGATGGCAGTGGGTTAAAGCCACATACTTGTGCTGTTTGTGCTATACCAGCAGAAGATAACTAAGATATTCTCTATCTTGAAAACATACCATAGTTTATTATTTTTCATCTTTCTTTTTCATTAAATTTGAACTCCTCAAAGGCAGAAGTTAAGAAAGTGTATCTCTAGTGTTTAGTGTAGTACCTGAATATGGTAAAGACTCAATATGTTTCTTGAATGAAGTAAATAAATAATTTTAATTAAGAAATTATGTAAATGTTACTCAGGAACATATATCTTTGATATTTAAATAAAAATGGTCTTGAATTCCCATGTCATATATGGTGGGTCAATAAATGCCTTCTTCCAAGTATCTTGATTATGCTAGCATGGTCAATTCCAAGGTTTTTTTTTTTTTTTTTTTTTTTGTGATT